>NC_092230.1:29503854-29706354 GCF_036320965.1 Panulirus ornatus | reverse complement strand
CACCCAAGTGTTGGTTTAGTGTAAAGACTGTATATTCAAACTCTCCTGTTCTCACAGCCCCACTCTATAATGCCAGCCCCACTCTATAATGCCAGCCCCACTCTATAATGCGTGTAGTTTGGCTTTCTATATTTCTAACATTTCGTTGTGGTAGATTTTATACACGTTATCATTATTACTATTATCATTACTAATGATGATCAATATTTTTAGTACTATCATTATGAATTATTAGTTATTGTTGACAGTATTAGTGATTATCATTATTACAGACACGACAATGAACACTAACCTGTGGTGATGGAGTGGGGGGGTCGTGGCGTGATTACATAATGCCAGGTGGCGTGCGCTGGGTCCTGGTAATTTGCAACCAAGTCTCTTAGTGACGCTGAAAGGCACACTGTCATTAGGGCCGATGATGCTGTGCCTGGTGCCTTCTCCTGCTCTTCTCCTCCTTCCTACACTCGCAACTCTCTCAGTTTTTGCGTGGTTTATATCTCATGGTTCTACGAGGTGTTTTAGTCTGGTTTTTATCATATGGGTGTAATCTGGGTGTTCATTTTCTGGTTTATATCGTTTGACTTTGACCCTAGCTTATCTACTGAAAGTGGACTTCAGAGGACACGCATGTACAACGGCGTCCAACGTATACAATATTTCCTCCCCACCTTACCGAACCTCAAACGCTCTACACCCAAGACCAGCAACAGACTACGCACAGAACCCTGATTATACGTTCAAAGACATCCGTAGACGCACAGACCACGCAGGCCGAAGACCCCAAGAAGCAAAGGTGGTCTGGCCTTACCACCACTGGAAAAGATGCCGTCCCTTTAAAAGCAGTGGAAGGAAAGGATAGCAAAGCAAAGGCTCTCTTCCCCCTAACCTCCACTCCCTCCACCAACAGACCGGTTATTAACAGAAATATTGTCCTATTCCACCTTCTTGATCAGTGTGGCGCCCCTGGACACTACGGCCATATTTTACGCGTCGTATCTACGTCTGTGATGTGAATGCGTGTGTTTTCTTTCTCGTTACTGAGACCATTCACTTGCCTTCTTAACTACATTCTTCTGGGATTCATTCTGTCTTGGTGTGTAACACTTCCCTTGGTTTGTTTTCCCTTTCATGAAATTTGTGCTTTTTGAGTTGAGGAAATTTTCACGGAATCATCTATGATCATTGACTTGGGTTTGGTGGGTCACTGTCTCCCAGGACGGTGGTGCGACCCCTGAACACGACGAAGCAACCCATTTTGGGTATGATGACCTGGTCTATGACCGGGCATTTTCAAAGGTCATCAAAGTTCAGGACATTAAACCCAAGACTCTCGCTCAATGTCGGGGATTTTTTTTTTTATTCTTTCAGAAGGTTTAATACTCTTTGTTTAAAAGCCATTCATTTTCGTTATCTTTGCTAATCACTTCTCTAATGTTCCGCTTATCATTCGTGACCCTTCCCTTTTCCATATCCTTCACTCGCTTTAACACAGGAGACTTCCCCTGGCCGTTGGTCATGTGTCGCTTGGGGAAGAAGGAACATGCTGCCAAGTTTGGCGTCATGTATCACAAAGTAGAAATTATACGTTACCTTCTCCATCACTTTTGACCTGACAATCTCATGTTTATGGCGTGATTTATGAGAGATATTTTCCATCTCCTTCATCTTTAAAAAAAGAGCTCTGTAGATAAGCTATTCTTTTTCTCGTATCTCACTTTTTCGAAATTAGATCATTGTAGAACTCGAGAACCATCTCAATATTGACTTTCACCTAGAACCTGTACCTTCCTCTCACCTGAATCCACTCTGAATTAAGGTGGCAGCAGCTGGTGCTGTGTGTGTGTGTGTGTGTGTGTGTGTGTGCGTGTCGTCGTATCTTTGTTATCACGCTGATATACTGTGCAAGCTAGAATGATGATGGGATCATATCTGTCCTCCCTTGGCATCCACGGTCCATGAACCTCTAAAGAAGATGCGTTTTGATTTCATGAGCTCGGTTGTCCCTCCGGAGGTTCTGGCAACGATATATAATGATTCGCACTAATAATTTTCAGAGGGCACACAGTCTCGTGGTGCATTAAGGTGCCGTCAGTCCTTCACGGTTTGTGCTGCGTCGGGGGAGGGGGAAGGGGGGATTATAATGGTAGAAAAGACATTGTGGGTTGCCAGGAAGAATAAGTGTTTGGGTGCGGGAGTGCCAGGGGATCTGTGAGAATGCCAGGGTGAGGGAATGTCTGGGTGTGAGAGTGCCACTGTGAGTGCTAGGGAGGGAAAGGGCCAGAGTGCGAGAGCACCAGGGTATGAGAGTGCCAGTGAGTGCCAGGGAATGAGAGTGCCAGGACATCATAGCGCCAGGATGTAAGTGTACCGGGAGGTGGGTGCCTGTGTGTGAGAGCTACCAGGGAGTGAAAGTGCCAGGGAGTGTGACTACTAGGGAGTAAGAGTACGAGGATGTAAGAGTGCCAGAGCGCCAGGGAGGGAGAAGGTCGTGATATGAGAGTGTCTAGGTGTTTAAACATTAGGTCGTAAGAGTGCCAGCATGTGAGAGTACTAGGGAAAAAGAGCGCCTGTAAATGAGACCCAGAGACTAAGTGCCAGGGAATGAGCTTTGATGGAAAGTGTCGGTAAGTGAGAGCACCAGTGAAAGTAAGTGTCAGGAAGGCAAAAAGAGTGACAAGAAATGTGAATTCTAGTGTACGAGAGCTCTAGGGAATGGGTGAGCAGAGCCACAGCAAGAGCAGAGCCACAGCAAGAGCTACATTGGCACAGGAGCTGCACCAACACAGGAGCGGCACCAGCACAAGAGCAGCACCACCAAGTGGTAAAGGGTGGCATCATCGTGCTCAAGTGGTGACCAGACGGTTTTATTCACCTAACACAACAGGAACATTGAAGGACCACGATAGTCGTCGTTCCAGACCTTCCTTCACTACCAGTAATCCATAAACCTAGAGTGGAGGAAGGGTTGGTCAGCATAATGCTGCCTAACTTGCAACATCTTTCTTCAGAACCAAGTGTGGTTTCGCAACCCAGTGTATTTTCAATTCCACGTTTTGCTTCCTCTGTCCCTGTTTCAACATTATCATCATGTCTTTTAAACATTTCCTCTTATCACATATTTCTTCCTTAAACTATGTGAGTTCGTTACTCTTGTTCTGATTTCCCTTTTGTCTTGTTTAAGTAGAAAATAGTTTGAGATGTTGCTTTCCCTGCTATTGCAGGTGTAGGTCTGGAAAGTAAGCATTTAATTTCCCACAAAAATGTATCAGTTGAACGAATTTCTTTGTTCTCTCCGCGTCTTCGGTGCTATAATAGTTTGTCCTTACGGGAAGACCGTGTTTTAGGTCTGTAAGTTAGTCCCCGATATAGGTTTCAGATGGCCTGTTGTTCTTTATGGAAGGCCAAGCTTCAAAGTCTGTATACTTTTTGGGTCTCTGACGGCCCTCTGCCCTCCAGCGAAGTCTGGCCACAAAGTTATTCTTCGGCTAAACTTTGTTCACTCTTCCTCGTCAACGCTCGTTTCCAGACTGTCTTTACCACCAGCGGAAGTCTTCCCCCGAACTCTGTTCCTCAGGGCGGAGGTGGGTATTGCTCTCTGATTGCAAAGGAGGTGGTATTACCGAAGTCACTTCCTCTTGAAGACCTGCACTGTGGCAGTATTCTTTCCCCTCTGGTATAGAACCGTAGGACAGCAGGAAGGAATTATTTTGGAAGGTCGGTTACGCTGAAGGTTGGGATTATTTACACTGCTCTGTTGCTGATTGGTTTGACGTTAAGCCTTCTCTTTATAGCCAATGTCCAGAAAGCTGATAGGTTGGTATGGATATGTAGTCTCGAAGGCTAGCAATCACCGACACGTTCATTGTTTTGAAGTCATGACTGTGATGCTGCTTGTTAGCAAACAAAAGCCCTGCCTCCCGTCTCTCTCTCTCTCTCTCTCTCTCTCTCTCTCTCTCTCTCTCTCTCTCTCTCTCTCTCTCTCTCTCTCTCTCTCTCTCTCTCTTTCTCCCCCATTACACACACACACACCTTCCCCAAACAGACATGGAACCCACCAAGCCCTCACATGCAACCACCACAAATACACATATCCCCTCTCCACAAACAAATAAAACCTCTTCTCACAGGCACACGTAATCCCCACACATGCGACGCCGACCACACATTTACACGCACACACACACACACAAAAACGTTTTATTCGCCGATATAAAAAATGATCATATGGTGGGGGTGATTTGATTATATGGTACATGAGGAGGTGAAAAGACCAGAGATGAGACTAGCTTTAAAGAGACACAATCGTGGAAACGACACAGAACTTGGCAATTTTTATGATAACATAGATTGGGAAGTAGTCTTCAGGGATCAGGGCATCATGATGAGAGGTTGTGAAAATTACTGAGTAGAACTTGGGTACCTGTAGCCTCAGATACAGAGGGAAGATAAAGAAAAATGGACGAATGATTTAATAGAAAAAAAGATCAAAAGCAAAGTCCATTTGAGACGGACAGGGACGAAGGTAGAAGCGGAACTACAGTCAGCCAACATTTGTAAGATATAAGAGAGCAAGGAGCAAGTATAGCATAAGATTGGAGGAACGAAGAAACAATGAAAAGAATGTCGTGGACAAAGGGGAAGAAAATATCAAAATTTTCCATAAATGCATTAGAGTAACTAATGAGGCTAAAGAATCTAGAGGAGTTATAAAGGATGATGCAAGGATGTGTGAGCAATGAATGGCAATTTCAAAAGCGTAGCCCCAAAACAGTAATAGAGAATGAAGAGGAATTTTTAGAAAACGGTGAAATATAAAAAGTCGTTAAGAAAATACTAAAGGGTCTTAACCATACAAGATGTGTGCTGAGGTTGTGTGCAGATACACTTGATAGACGACTTGAAATACTGCAGATGGCGCCGGAGACGGCAAAGTGTCAAGGAAGAGGGAAAGGGCAAAAAACATCTCTCCTCCTACGGGAGACCGAGAGGAGGTGGTGGACTATAAACATATCTTCCTGAAGAGCGTGGTCTTACGTAAGGTACAGGAAAAGATACTCAGAGTGCAAATGAATGACTTCCTGCAGAGGAGAGAGACAATGCGGATTAGGGAAATGAGGTCATGAGTACCGAACTTCCAAGATTTCTGAGAAAGTGAGCTCTGTTCTAGGCCAAAGAGAAAGCTGGGTGAAATGTTTGTAGCTGGACGGTCAGAAAACATTTGACGTTCTACCGTATGAAAGGCTTATTAAGAAGCTGGATCAACCTAGCTGGTTGAAGGAAAGAAATACTCGTTTCAGATGGGATTTCTTGACATGAATTGAAGTTCATCAGTGGAGTGCTGCAAGGTCCTGTGTTGAGACCATGGCTCTTCTTAATTTATACAAATGACTTACCGGAATGTATGAACTCCTAAGTGAAGGTTTTCAGATGACGTAAAGCTCATGAAGTGAAAAGCGAGAAGCATAGCATCTACTTACAAGGGGAGTTGCACAGACCCCAAAAGTTTGTGCCATACATAGCCGATGAAATTCAACCCGAGCAAATACAAAGTAATAGAGATGGGACACGAGGCAAGAAAGCTACAGGAGAAATATCATATGGCAGGAAATGCGTTTCAGGGATCTGTGTGTGTGAAGCAGACTTGGGAACTAACATCGTCCCATATGAGAAGACAATTTGTCTGCTGGCAAATATCAGAATAACTTTCCAGTGAATGGATGGAGAAATATTCATAAGGCTGTTCACGTCCTACCTAAGGCCAAAACTAGAATATACTTCTCAGGTTTGGTCATTGGACTTCAAGAATCGCAGAGAACTAATAGAAAAGGTAAAAAAGAGGCCCTAGATTTGTCCACCATGAAAGTAAGAACAGTGAGGGGTGACCTGATCATAACTTATTTTCATTCCGGAATAGAACGACAAGAAGACAAAACTTAAGATTATAGAAGAAAATTGTTGGAAAAGATGCAAAGAAAAATGAACTTACAATATGAGGTTGATGAATAAATCTTGAATGAGAAAATAGCAACTATGATGTGTGTGTGTGTGTGTGATGGGGCCCCATGAATGTAAAACATTCCCCCCCATACGGTGCAAATAGGTTATATACGCACATGCGCACATAGGAGTAAAGACATAATACATGTATACCAGGTTAAGAGACAGGTAACTCCGATGTAAAGCTCTCTCCTGAACACACATGACATGATCACAGAACTCCAACACACACACACACACACACACACACCCAAGGCCATCCCACGCACAAACATCCCCATCTTACACATCCTCATTCCACACACACTCACACACACATACACAATCCCATCCCACCCCACAAGCACAATCTCCCCCCCTCACACACACACACACACTCGAGTACTTTGGGGGGCTTCTCCCCAGCTGCGTGCGAGCCATTAAGCTGATAAACTTTATAGAGCTTAGGTTAAATTTCAGCACCACTACCTGGACCCTGGCTGACCATCACGGCTGGAGGCAAGATTTATTAGGGCGGACCATATCCCATAGTGGGATGTGTACCTGGTCATAGGGAGGGACCGCCCGTGGTGGGGTGTGTACCTGGTCATGGGGAGGGACCGCCCGTGGTGGGGTGTGTACCTGGTCATGGGGAGGGACCGTCTTGCATAGACGGGACATTTACGGGATCATAGGACTGACTGCCTCCCATATCAGGGGAGGATACGTTGTCTCCCATTGAGATCACCAGTGTCAGGGACACACACACGGATTCCTCTCCTACCCCTCCACTTCTTCAGCTTATTCTGCCTTACTCTGGCCAGGTCGTGATCCTCCCCTGGTCATAATGCTGTGACTTGCCGAGCATCATTGTGGCCCAGCCGTCCCTAGTTCGTACCGCCATCACCTCCCTGTGTTGGCACTGACGCGGCCTCCCCAGCACCAACCTTCTATGGTTGCCACCACCTCGCCCAAACAGCTTGCAGCCGACACTCGCCCACACCTCACCCAGTTGGAATGCGTGGCTGAAGGATTCCAGGGATTATCTGGCCCCTCATCCACCAGTCATACCAGGCCCTTCATCCATAAGTTATTCTAGTCCCATCATCCACCAATTACGTTCGTGGTTTCTCATCCACTTCCATACTTGGCCCATCACCCACTAATTATACCCGATGCTTCATTTACTTCTCATACCTGACTCTTCATCCACAAATCACAATTGACCTTTCATCCATAAATCACATCCGACCCCTTAACCACGAATCATACTTGACCTTCATCCACTAATTGCACCTCATCCACCAATTATAGCAATAGATGTGTGATGATGTGATCATAGGGCACATCTGAAGCATCAGGGGGTATGTGTAGGTGGATGTTATAAGGGGAAAGATAGTTTAGCGTCAGGATGTAGGTCAGGTACTACATGGGACAGTGAAGGATGCGGTTGTAGAAGGGTACAGAGAAACGTGAGGGACGAGGCCAAGGGGAAACGATGGGAAGCTTGAGGTACATTTTCGGGTGTGAGTGTAGGAGCTGAGGTCACTTAAGGCATACGGGGTCAACCATGAGGAAGTGTTCGTTCCCAGTAGAAACATTAGCTGAGGGAAGAGTACTTCCACGCTTAAGAGTACTTGAAGTTTTGCCAAAAGGAAGGGCTAGCGTGAAGCGCTCACAGGTTGAAAATCTCAGTTACTAAGAATAATCTTGCGAACAACGTGTTGGCAAGTGAGAAGACTTATGAAATGAGAACAATGTTCCTGCCTGTGGGTGAGGCCGAAAGAAAAAGACCCCAAACTGGACCAAAAGAATGAAACTTGACAGCCACTGGAGTGCTGGTTCACTATATACAGCCGCCACAAGTGATACTGAGACACGCAGTACCGATGATATACCTCCCTCAGTGGTGGCTACCTACCACTTGAGAGAGAGAGAGAGAGAGAGAGAGAGAGAGAGAGAGAGAGAGAGAGAGAGAGAGAGAGAGAGAGAGAGAGAGAGTCTACGTATGAGTATTTGGAACGAGATTTTGCTTGGTGATCTTGATCACTATTATGACTGCTATATTGCTGTAATGATTATATTCGATGTATGATAGGCAAGGATGGTCACCAGGATCGTATGATTACTTAACAGTATCTTCTCTTACAGGTATGATACAATATGACAATGGAGTGAGACGAACTTGGCTGGCCTCTCTAATATGAACCAATATGGAGGGTCTGTCTCGTCATTGTAGCCAGAGTGAAGCATCTTCGCCGTGTGACCATGAGTTGACGGAGCCCACGTCCTCTACTCTCTGGCCCCTTCCCCGAGTGCATAAAGTCAAGCCATAGTGCCATAGTAGTTGATGTTTGAGTGTCTGTAAGTGTGTCGGGAAGGTAGAGGAAAATAGTGATATTAACGATACAAACTGACGACCCCTTTTATGTCAATAGCAACATCGAGTTGTCGCCAGAAGTAGTGGGTGGTGGTGGTAGTAGTAGTAGTGGTGGTGGTGTGTGTTGAAGACTTCGAGAACCATATAGTGGTCGACCTCTTGGGGTCCTCAAAGGTCACGTGGCTGGCGAGGGACGCCAGTGACCAGGTGACCTCCAGGTGACCAAGTGGTAATCCCAGGTGGCACCAGGTGGTGGTACAAAGCTTCAGGGCTCGAGGGCAGCAGCAGCAGCAGCAAGCAAGCAAGCATGCCGGCCCGACGCGGACTCCTCGCGCCGCAGAACACCTTCCTGGACACCATCGCCACCCGCTTCGATGGCACACGTGAGTACCCATGTCTTCCTCTCTCCCTGTCCTTGATGGTGTGTCCCTCTGTTCTTAGGTACGTACTGGTGTTCTCCCTTGTTCTGTACGTTAGCACGTGTGAATCCGTTGTTGTTCTTAAGGGCAAGTGTGCACGTGTCCCCAGGTAAGGAAGAGAGACGAGATGGGAAAACTTTACGAAGTACGACCCATCCTCTACTCTTATTTCCGTCATACATAAGGTGATCAAAGCTTTTAGATTGATTCCATTTTTTTACGCTATCTCTTTGATCTGGCGATTACATTGTCTTGGTGGAGATGTATTTGTTAGCTTCTCTCGTCAGGTAACCTCGTTGTGAGCGGACAGGTCTTCTGTTGTATGTGCGCTCTACGTAGCTATGTGTTTGTGTGTGGTAAAATGTATGATCCTTCTGGTTTGTCAATAAAGAATCAATCCAGTATTGGAGGTGTAACATTCAGATATCTCGTCTTTATCAGATTAGTCTCTCTCTCTCTCTCTCTCTCTCTCTCTCTCTCTCTCTCTCTCTCTCTCTCTCTCTCTCTCTGCCTGAACCAACCTCTTTAACCAAGGCTGGACCTTTTGTTAGCCGTGTGAAGATCGAGTCATTAAGCCACCAGACTACAATGTCAGGATCAGGAAACGGGCTTAAAGGGACGAATGTAAGGGGAACTCTTAGTTAACCCTATGAGTACGACGCTCGAGTACAATGGCACGACCCTTGGACAGGACGTTAAATCCCTTGGTTATGTTTGACCTGTCCATGAATCTGAACCCTGAAAGGTCAGGTAAAAGATCAGGGTCGTATCGTCGTCTTTAAGGGTCATACTGTCGTGCTCAAGCTTCCAAATCCTTATCTTACGAAAACTCTCCTCCTTTGATAGCACGAAAAATTCAGCAGACCTTTTAGGACTTGCTGCAGATGTCTGACATCGACCACTCGCCTGCAGAGCACTAGTTGATACTCACCTGCAGAGCACTAGTTGATACTTGCCTGCAGAGCACTAGTTGATACTCGCCTGCTTCTCGCAGCAGATTATGAAAGTCTCGTGTTGTGATGATTGTTATGGAGCTCCTTGTGGTTTCCTGAGGTAGTCGATGGGTCATATGAGTGTCATACGAGTGTCATATGAGATGTGATCTTAGAAAATACTTGTTTTTCCCAGCTGAATTCAGTTGGACAAAAGATGAATATATATATATATATATATATATATATATATATATATATATATATATATATATATATATATATTATCCTTGGGGATAGGGGAGCAAGAATACTTCCCACGTATTCCCTGCGTGTCGTAGAAGGCGACTAAAAGGGGAGGGAGCGGGGGGCTGGAAATCCTCCCCTCTCGTTTTTTTTTTTTTTTTTTTTTTTTTTTTTTAATTTTCCAAAAGAAGGAACAGAGAATTGGGCCAGGTGACGGTAGTCCCTCAAAGGCCCAGTCCTCTGTTCTTAACGCTACCTCGCTAATGCGGGAAATGGCGAATAGTTTGAAAAAAAAATATATATATATATATATATATATATATATATATATATATATATATATATATATATATATATATATATATATATATATATATATATGCGTTACTATTCTTTCGTATTTGTTGACCGTTTCCCGCGTCAGCGAGGTACCGCCAGGAACAGACGAAGAAAAGGCCTCATTCGCTCATTTATTCTCAATCTTTCATATGTAATGCACCGACACCACTTGTAACCAGGCCACACGGCCCTTTCCGTTTTTATTTTTTCCGTACTGCTTAGAGTGCCCGAATTCACTTTATTGATAGCAATTCGTACCCTGTATACCACAGTGCCCCTATTTTCTGTATCCCGTGCACGCCTTTCACCCTCCTGCATCTTCAGGCTCCGATCATCCTTCCAATATGGTCTCCCCTTCCTCTTGATTCCCTCCATTTCTAAGACATACATCCTCTCTGTCATCCTTTCATTACTCATTTTCTCCATGTCCAATCCATTTCAGCACACCGTCTTCTGCTCTCTCGACGATACTCATCTTCCTACCACACCTCTCTCTCGCACCCTAACATTACTTACTCGATCATTCCTCCTCACACCAGATATTGCCTACAAACATTTCCGAGCCATGCATCCTCCTCCGTAGAATATCGTCTATGCTTCGAGTCCATACAATATCGGTGGGAATACTATGCCTTTAACACACCCATTGTAGCTCTTCCAGATAACGGCTTCTCTTTCCAAACATATCTTTCATTCTCTGAAAACCTTCACCCCCTCACACACCCTGTGACTCCCTTATGCTTCACTCTTTTCATTTCCTGCCATGTCTACTTCCAGGTGTCGAAAACACTTTACTTCCTCCTAGTTTTCTACATTCAAACTAGCACACCCCCGCGGCTAACCTGTCTCTCTGCACTGGGAAACCGACTAACATTGCTTTTACTCAAGTTTACTCATAACCTTCTCCTTTTCCAAACTCGTCGAAACTCAGGCACAAACTCTTGCAGTTACTCACGCAAATTTCCTGCCAGTGCCGTGTCAACAAAGAACAGTAACTGACGCTCTTTCCAGGCCTCCCCTCCACCCTCACCTTGTGTGTGTGTGTTAACAATGCGAGTTGGGAATGGACAAAATCCCCGTTCCTGATGTGGACATCCGGGTTCAAGATGGCGAATACAAACTCGTGTTCACGTAAGTCTACTGATTCAACCAGGATCTGAGCGCTGGGAGTGAGTGCTCCCAGTTGTTGTTGTTTGAGATTAAGCCTTCCTATAACTCATGAGGTGAGGGAACTAAGCACTGGGCCTAAGGGGTTGGACTTATCCCACCTGACCCTCACGAGAGCCAGGTTCCCTCTGGTGCCCCCCACAGGTACAAATTGAAGCTTTCAGAGCCTACCTAAGACATGCTTACAATAACTGTCATCATGGGACCTCTTCCGCCAAGAAAACGCTAGAACCAAGCAAAGCTCAAACAACAATGGTTTTTCTAATAATTGATAAAGAAATCAGTATATTCCTCCAGACTCGACTGGTTAATTACACGCAACAACAACTTGGAACTGTTCATACAGTTTCATAAAATCCAGATTTCTTCCCCATCGGACGTGCGAACAGGTCCTGAAGGAGATAACAGAAAGGAATGTTACTTGCAACATCCCTGATGATCGTGTGAACATCATCATCATTACAAGAACAAGAAATCGGTGAGTACAACATGAGAAACAACCTCGGAGAACAATAAGCCACTACAATCTGCCAATGTAGTTTACAAGTACTTCTGCCCAGCTTGAGGTTGTAAACTTCAAAACTACGTGAATTACATCGGTATGACTACATCACTCAGACAATGTTGAACAGTCTATCTTCGAAACGGAGACTTGAAAACTCCATATGCAAGACCAGTGCGACATAAGATCTCCCTCGTATCTTTCTCGCTGAATACACAGTAATGCTGAAACATTGACATAATCCTGCAAGACGACAAATAACAGAAGACATATACGTTGGAGAATGTAGTCTCTTCATAAGTCAAAGTACAGGACAAGCAAGGATTCTTCAGTTACCATACCCCAAAATTACCCCGCTCTCTACCTCCACGCGATTCATTCACGTGCAGAGACTTGAGGCAAACCTCCCCCCCTAACCGTTGACCCACCGAATTTGACTTCCCCCCCTTACTGACCACACTACCACGCGTGAACCCAGATCAAGGTAATACCTAAGTCACAGCTCTCATATAAAACACTCCAAGATGAGATCGATTTATTTCATTCTTGATATATTGTGTTGTATCATTTTCAATCAATTAGACGGAAGACGATCGTGTCCCCAAATCGTCAAATATACTTCAAGTATGAAGTGAAAATGATTATGGAGCAATACATTCACACTCTAAATGAAGCAGCAAAACGTGCAGTGAGAACAATTAAAAAAACAAAGATGTTGTGTGTTGAGTATAAGTTGGCCTTTAAAAAACGGGCCAAGGTTCTGGGAGCGTTGAAGAATGGGTGGAAAGCGAGAACGTTATCTCGGAGAGCAAAAATGAGTATGTTTGAAGAAATAGTGGTTCCAACAATGTTATATGGTTGCGAGGCATGGGCTATAGATAGGGTTGTGCGGAGAAGGGTGGATGTGTTGGAAGTGAAATGTTTGAGGGCAACTTGTGGTGCGAGGTGGTTTGATCAAGTAATGAAAGAGGAAGAGATGTGTGGTAATAAGAAGAGTGTGGTTGAGAGAGCAGAGTGTGTTGAAATGGTTTGGATACATGGAGAAAATGAGTGAGGAAAGATTGACAAAGGATATGTGGGCCAGAGGTGCAGGGAAGAAGCGGGAGACCAAACTGGAGGTGAAAGGATAGTGAAGAAGATTTTGAGCGATCGAGGAACGATGTGGTATACCGGGGTGGACGTGCTGTCAATGGATTGAACCAGGGCGTGTGAAGCGTCTAGGATAAACCATGGAAAGGTCTGTGGGGCCTGGATGTGGAAAGGGAGCTGTGGTTTCGGTGCATTACACATGACACCTAGAGACTGAGTGTAAACAAATGTGACCTTTTTTTGTCTTTTCCTGGAGCTACCTCGCTGAAGGGGAGGGGGGCGATGCTATTTCGTGTGTGGCGGGGTGGAGACACGAATGGAAGAAGGAGGCAAAGTATGAATGTGTATATATGTATATGCCTGTGTATATATATACGTTGAAATTTATGTGTATGTGTGTGTGCGTGTATGGGCGTTTATGTATATATATGTGTATGTGGGTGGGTTGGGCCATTCCTCGTCTGTTTCCTTGCGCTCTTGCGCTACCTCGCTGACGCGGGAGACAGCGATTAAGTATGATAAATGAAATATATATATATACATATAATATATATATAATGTGTGTGTGTGTGTGTGTGTGTGTGTGTGTGAAAGTACCATACCGAAGAAATACGTTAGTTTCTTATTTCTAACGTCGAATGTTAGTTTACTAATCTAATGAAGAACATTGTGGAAAACTGGTTGCAGTGGCCCCCATATAGGCTGCACTTGTATACTCGAAATCTGAAATATAAGATAATTATCCTATACATTTGTCATTTTTAAAACCCACTTTAAGTGAAATTTTCTGCTTCCGTTAATGAGGGAGACAGATAACAAACGACCACAGTCAGCATGAGAGGCCATTCAGTTTTATTGCTTCCTCGGTCTTCCGGCGCAATAAGTGTAAGTAATATTTCTCTTTAAAAAAGAAAACGGAACATAATGAACTTCACAGAAAAATGACTGTCATGCCACGAGCATAATGCGCTCGAGAGCAAAATGCGCTTTCAAATAACGAATAAACGAAACTCTCAGACTAACACAGTAATGGTCTAGAGAGCTAAGTAAGGCCTCATGCTAACGAAAATGAAGAAACCTCTCACTCCACCAGCCTACTAAGCTTGAGAGCTAAATAAGCTCTTAGATCACCACCAGCTTATTGTGCTAGAAAGCGAAATAAGCCTTCAAATCACCAGCATAATGGGGTAGAAGGCTAAATATGCCTTCATATTACCAGAGTAATGGGCCAGAGGGCTCTAGATAAGCTCTCACCCGCCAGCATGAAGAGCTAGAGAACTAAGTAAGCTCTCAAACCACTACCGTAATGGGCTAAAGGGCTGAGATATGCGCTGAAAATATCAGCACAATGGGACAAAGCGCTAAATAAACTCTCAAACCGCCAGCATAGAGAGCTACAGAGACGAAAGTAGCATAATAGAACAGAGAAATCAAATTAAGCTCTTGAATCGCGAGTATAATGTGTTGAAGAGGTATGACAACAAAGCAACCACAGGTATTGCATGACCCATGAAAGCAGGTCCAATTTCTCTCTTGTTTGAAGCCCTTGTCAATAATTTACACAAACCAACTATTCCAATTAATTTCTGCAAGTGCCACGGATCCAATTGAAGGTTGTACGACCTACTACAGTGTGGAGAATACTGCATTTGATGAGCAGCTGGCTGATTCTCCTGTGTGTTTGTGTGGGACCAGAGTGAAGGCCCTTCACTGGATCTGTCGTTTATTGATGCTATTACTTAGGGATAAGAGCCCGAGTCATTAGAATAACTGCACAAAGATGGAATGAGAGAGAGAGAGAGAGAGAGAGAGAGAGAGAGAGAGAGAGAGAGAGAGAGAGAGAGAGAGAGAGAGAGAGAGAGAGAGAGAGAGAGAGAGTTTATTTTTACGCTTGATACAATGGATTTTATTAGTTCCCTTAAGTCTGTACATAAAACTAATTCATTATTGCCGTGAGAGGAGACCCAAGCCAGTTGCACCTCTCGTCATTCTCTCCTGTTCTTTTCTCTCGAGTTGCTCTCGACACACAAGATCCATCTGAGGCAGAGGACCCGGAGTACTCCGGCGGAGAACCCGGGGTTGCCTGGTCTCGGAGGCTTGGCCTGGGACACTCACTCATTCATATGCACCCCCACCTCCACACGTCCTCCACTGTTTATGATGACAGTTCATCCACTTTCATCCTTTGGGTCTCTGAGAGGCCCTTCCTTGCGCTCCTTTTGTCCTCTTCTTTAATTGAATATTTTCTTTTTATTTTTTCATACTGGCGATGCTGCCTATGGTTCAATTTAGAGAAATCAAATTCTGTTGGAACTGATGTATAGAATATAGCCTGACAAAAGGATTCTTATTTGGGGAACTATTTTCTTTTTCACTTCCTTCACCAACACTTTTATTATTCACCTTTACAAGTAAGACCGTTGATAAAGAAAATGTTATTTAGAAAATGGGTTTTAGGTCACTTGGATCTTATAGTTCCTCAACCAGGGAACAAGAGCTATATTTAGGCACTGAAGGAGAAAGCTAGCTGCTCCCCCGTCCTTGGATGGCTGGTTGAGCCGAATATCATGGTCCTTAAGAGAGTTAAGGGCACTTTCACCGTTGGGGTTTCAGAATCGTCGAGATGAAGATGCTGTGGTTTCATGGTCCTATGTTTTGTACTCTTTCGCCGTCCCAGGAGGTCCGTGGCATGAGCTTCAGTTCTGAGCCTCTCCAATTACGTGTTCATTAGGTGGCTGTATCTATGTAGTCCCACACTGGATGCCTTAAGATTGCTGGGTACTCGAGGCGAGTGCTTCTGTCAGGAGAGCTGAGTCGCTTTTATATAATGAAGAGCAAGAGTAGTTTTACTGGTCACGATGACACTGATGGTGTTGCTGTTGTCTGTCTTAGAGCTAACTAGAGGTCTGGTGTTGAGGAATTGGCTACATTGTCCCTGCGATATTGTTAGTAAGGGTTCTTGCACTGTTAGGGTAAGTGGACTTGGAAGCGAGTCGGGTTGTAGTTGGATGCCTGACGTGAATCTTTGTCGTGACAAATGAAAGCATCATGAGGGTTCCTATCCAGGCACTGAGGGAACGAGTTCATATTGTCCAGGTCTATTCGCCTCCAGAAGGTCTAACAGTACGGGTCAAGAGAAGAATTTTATAAGGAACTGGATTAATAAGTTAAATTGCTTCCCAGTAATGAAAAGAAAAATTATCATAGCGGAAGACGTGAATGATAAAGTTTATGATAACACACGTAGCAGACATACTCAAACCCTTTTGGTGAACCAACAAAAAATAGAGGATGAGGTTAATTGGTGGGTGTGTGAGGAACAATACTGTAAGACTGTTATCAACATCTGTTCTGATCACGGTTTACGATGGGACAGACACTGGACAGTTTGAACATTAATTCACCAAGAAACCAAACCAAAAAGGAGAGAAGTGAATGTATTAACGATTTTTGGACTACGTGAAAAGCCTGTCTTTTAAACTGTGTCGGGTCATCGTCATTGGGAAAGCCATGTGAGGGCTTAGAGTTCCAAAACTTCGAGGATTAGGGAAAGGAAAAGTTATCGGAATGGCCCCACCCTTGAGTTGCTATCGGCCACACAATAACCATATGAAGTAGCAGCTTGTAGAGTATTGAGTAGTCTATCTCTCGGGAGCAAAAACCAAAGTACGTAATACCTAAACATGAGGAAAAGTGAGCAAACATTGCGACGTAGGGCAAATGGGTCAGGTTTTGAAGTTAGCCTAGGCGAGTTTATATATATATATATATATATATATATATATATATATATATAAGGACACAATCTGAAGTCCTGAAATATTGCAAGAAAATAGAAAAAAAAATTAGCTCATCGTCCTGGTTGTGGTGGGAAGATATCTGCCAGAGACACAAAACTTTCCTCTCGTTATCTTCTGTGGGAACTTAATGGTGAGGCCGGACGCGGGGGATGAAGCCGCGGTAATCACCCCCTAGAGGGAAACTTCTCCCGTGTATCTCGTATTGAAGGTTGAACCTTGTATCAAAGGGATAACTGCCTTCTTGTTCAGAACATCGCACGGCCTGACATGTGTGCCTCGTAGATTCAGTGGTCCAGATATACACCTGAACAAACTGTTGCTGTTGGGTGCAACGCTGTAGGGAAACATTTCGTCATAAAACATTTCGAAATAAAACGCGTGTGTAATTCAAGGTTGCGCTCCATCATTTCGTGAACAGCCGATGGAGTACTGATTCTCGTGCACCTGTAAGGAGTACATTTGGCTCCTGTGAATGTGCGTTTCCAGTAGGCGTGTTGCTGCTGATGACGGTACTGGCCGTGTCTGATAAGTCTTAAAGTTCGTGTGTCACCTTGCGTCCCGCTGGGCGAGGTGTGGAGCTGGCAGTTCCCCCACAGTAGGTCGCTGGCTGGAAGGAGACGAATGAGTCTGTAGGCGTAGTGACGCGTGGAGGATGGCCAGTCGAGGCGTACACACTTTGTGTGGTGGCCGCCCGCTTCCAGCAGTTAGGATGTGAGGATCGTAAAAGTAGGCACAGCTTCCGGGCGAAGGCCTGACGGTCATGCCAGCAGGTGAGGTACTGGTCCTGCAAGGTTACCATAGAGTGATACAAGATATTTCGTGCAAAGACAAGTGAATGATGGTTTCCTGTATACTGATGTCATGAAAGAATTCCTAGATTTACTTGACTAGAAACCAAGATAAGAAGAGTATATATTTTTTTTCTATTTGCGGTGTAAATTCAACGTTATGTCAAAAAGTCAAATGATTCGGAAATAAAGGAATGTCGTCCGCAGACTTGAGAGAAAGAAGTGCATCGTTAACATATCGTCTATTAAACAAAAGGTTTGAAATGTGTCAGAGTTAGTGTTGGACCGAGTAGGGGATCCAGCATTTTACCATACGTTTACCTTAACGTAGCGCCATTGAGCAGAAAGCAACATTCACTAAATGACAGAGATAATGAAACCTTAAAATGCGACTTGGTTAACGCACGACCTATGTTTGTATCGCTAAATACGTTGTCAGTCCAGATACTGATGGTTTCCTCGGGTGGGATGTTTGTAAACAAAGCATATACGTCAAAACAAGTCATAACGCAACGACTGAAATCCAAGTTACAAATCCCTTTTACACACGGAAAAAGAGTTCTTTTGTGGTCTAAATTCGTTATCCATTATGGGCGAAATATGTTGAATTATTCCGCACCACTGTGACCTATTGCAATTAATATATATATATATGTATATATATATATATATATATATATATATATATATATATATATATATATATATATATATACACACACACGTATATATACTTAAAGTTTCTATCCACGTTTCGTTGCTTCGACTCCTCTTCTTCTCTCTGTTCTCTAATACATAGTTTTCTTTACGGTTGTCCCAGCGGGGAAGCTACTGATGGAGCGATACGTACCTCCCTCTCACCTCTGAACAGCCGTGTCCCTCGGGGCATTGTCGCATCTGATACTGTCTTTCGTCGCTCCATAGACGATGGAATTTCCTCGACTCTCAATCCTGTTCACTTTCATGTCGACGTTCCATTCTTCACGTTTCAACTCTCTCTCTCTGTCTCCCCTCCCCACTCCGATATTAGTTCTTTTTCTCGCACTGAATGCATGTCCTCATTTAATTCGGGCCTGTGTTGGTTGGAAGAATGGTGAGGCAATAACCTGGTGGAATTCAACAATGACAGAAATGAGATCATTCATGTTTCTCTTTCTAAATCTTGTTCATTTCTTAAGATTCAATCCACAACATGATCAGTACAACGCTGAGGTGAAAGCAACATATCGGGCTTAGTGTTAGAGTCTATGAATAATGACAACGCGTTTCTGGTTCACCGCAACCAACAGGACCATCTCGAAGACTAGGGAGAAAAGAATGCTGAACTAGTATTCCGAGAAACAGAAACAGTCACGAGAAAGACGCTTAGAAGCAGCAATTATGCAGGTGTGTTACGAGAGAGCAAAACAGTGGTATGTTCACCATAGCACCTCCTGTTGTATATTTGTTGCCGAGTGTGGACGTTCGATCATGTACTCACCGCCGCACATATCCTCGCCTCCGACCACTCCCCCATGTTCCCCACCACACCTTCCCTCTCCTCCGACCACTCCCTAATGCTTTTCACCACACCTCCTTTCTCCCCCACGACTGACTTCACCTGACCCCAACCTGCATCAATCAGTCATCCACTCTTCTCTTATCCTCTCCCCTCCTCTTCCTCACTAAGTAGGAGGCACATGAACTGGTGTTCTGATGTTGTCTGTTATTGACCTGACGAAGCTCTTGGTGGCGACACTGTCATTAGTGACAGGTATTCTTACCACGCTGATCGTAACCACAACCTGAACAACGTCCTATTAGATCCCACGTAAGGACTATCACAAGAACCGATTCCCAAAAGCTGGGGCCGTTATTTTAAATTGACGCAGTTACATTTCGCGTGAGTAACCATTCCATATCTTCAGGTTCCCTCATCTGCCCTCAGCGTGGAGTGCCGCTCGCATATTTGTGGTGGCTCGTCCTCCTCCACCTCCCTCTTAACCAAGAGTGGAATTTGAAACCTTCCACATGTCTGCATATGTCCACTTCCCTCTGACCCAGACCCGAGGCACATGTCTGGCCGCTGATTTCCATAGCTTAAGTCTGGAATCCAGCCGTACTGTCATAGAAACTGGAGTCCTCTTCCGACTCTAGTCTTTCCCACTTCCACCTTTCCACAATGTAGAGTCACATCTACAGACACCCGAGAAGCTCAGATCAGTCCTTCTTGCATATCTATCTATCTATCTATCTATCTATCTATCTATCTATCTATCTATCTATCTATCTATCTATCTATCTATCTATCTATCTATCTATCTATATATATATATATATATATATATATATATATATATATATATATATATATATATCCCTGGGGATAGGGGAAAAAGAATACTTCCCACGTATTCCCTGCGTGTCGTAGAAGGCGACTAAAAGGGAAGGGAGCGGGGGACTGGAAATCCTCCTCTCTCGGTTTGTTTTTAATTTTCCAAAAGAAGGAACAGAGAAGGGGGCCAGGTGAGGATATTCCTTCAAAGGTCCAGTCCTTTGTTATATATATATATATATATATATATATATATATATATATATATATATATATATATATATATATATATATAAAACAGATTAGAAGTTGTGGGTAGGTGTGTGGTGGTAGAGAAGGGAGATAGAGAACGGGATAACCAGCGCTGCCACATCTGTCCAACATACTAGTTGTAACGTGTAGCAGTTAGTGTAGGAGATTCTCGAGAATGTGGGGAAATCATGCCATGCTACAAAACGCGAACATCTTCATTCTTATCAACAGTAAAGCTCATCTGCCACGCCAGTGATGGAGTGTATCCGGCACATGCAGTTTACACTCACTGTGTATGTCACTCGGACCACTGATTTAAAAGGACAAGTGAGAATGTCATTTCTAGCAATCTGTTGCGTTCGTTTTCTTTTTCATAAGGAATATGTCCTCTGCAGTATCCTATAACTATCATCATTTAACGCATTCCTAAATGTCTTGGGATGGATCAAGTACAAACAGACTATGAAATATGCACATCCTCAGCCCAAGTCAACCCATACACATTGCTACGAACTCTGTTATAATCATCATAAACATCAACTTGTATCAACATTCCTTTCAACCTGAGGCAGGTTATGTACCCAGCAAGAGCGAAGAGCATCAGGTTTATACAGTGCGATGGATATATCTTATTCCTGCCAGCCTCGACCCACGGCTTCATTGGGCCCGAGAAACTCTCGGGGAAAATTTCAGGCCGCCTTATTTAGGAGCAGCAAGTATGAATGCCAGGAATGGTTGAATAGCCAGAGGAGGAGGAGAGGTGTTGGAAGTTCTTCTGGATATCTGGCTAGTCCCTTTCGAGAAGCCCCTGGATTAAAGTGTGAGATGCCAAGGAGAATGACAGGCAGAGGCGAGAGGAGCCTCGTCTCTCTCTCTCTCTCTCTCTCTCTCTCTCTCTCTCTCTCTCTCTCTCTCTCTCTCTCTGGTGTAGATGAAAATAACTCGAGGTAAAATGCCTTGATAAGATCAACACGTATGACTGCGGGTGGGGTGTGGATCTGACGCCGGTGGAGGGAGAGGAAGCGGGCAAGGCTGTGGTGTCTGGTAGAGTACAGTAATGTGGTACGTACTCGAAAGGACAAGAACTTAGGTACTTAAGTACTCGGCGTGAAGGTAAACGTGGACGATTCTTATTCCCTTTTTATTCCATACTAGAATATAGACTTATCTCCGCTGGTATGAGTAATTCGCTCAAATCTAAGCCATGTTGTAGCCTTTTATTCACCAGAAAAAAACAAAGTTGAATCGAAGTTATTCGATTTACGGACACAAAATATGATTATCACCACAACAGTTAATGTTATCATTCTATAAGTTGGTCACAGCCAGTAACACTGTCAGTGTGTAGGACTGAAGATGATTAATGTCCGGCATCAAGTACCTGTCTTACCCTCCAGATATCGTTGTCAAAGATCCTCGATATTCGATATCATTATTCTTATGGTGTAAACCATGGTGTAAACCTGGCCAAATGAAACTGTTTTCTTTCAACTACAGTCAAGAAATTGTTTCTGGTATTGTTATAGATGCTCTAATCTATGGTATCTAATTTAGCTTACGGTTTACCTTATCACTTTTAGCCAGACACTGCTTAGTATACTTCAGATTGTTACTGATAATGACGACTCCAGGATCCTTCTCTTCATTAATTTGAATCGGAGTATTTCTGAATATTTAATTGTTTAGTATTCTTATCCCCCAAAATATTCTTAGACTTGTCTACGTTAACTTCATCTACCAGTCATCTGAACACTCCCCTAGATTGAGACGGCTTTAAATTATCTCTCAATCTTTCCCGTTTACCACTTTACCTCTTCCTATTTTTGTATTATAAATTTTCAGAGATCTGACATACTAGACCCAGTTCTAGATAAGTAATGTATGTTATGAATTAACTGGGTCCAATGACCGACTCCCTGTGGCACACCACTTGTCACGTCCTAGCCTTTCATCAATGGTTAATCGCTACTATTTTGAAATATTCGTTCTTATTGATCTCTTTTTCCTGTTAGTCACTTGTCATGTGCAAGTCCATGTCTTGGAGTATTTGTCCAAGTTAATCATCACTGGATTCCATTAGTTACTACTTTGCTCATTGATTCATGCGCAAATGGAAGCTAATCAGTGGTGCTGCGTGGGGAAAAAAAGCGTCATATTTCTACATCAGTTTACAAGTTCTGTCGAGAAACTGATTTTGGAAATCTTGAAAAGCTGTTGTATATGTTTATATTGGATTGTTGTTAGATCTTTTGATGTTGAAGTGACAAACGAGACCTCTGGCCAATAATCAAACGGAGATATTGAGTTCTTATATCTCAATGTTGCACGTAGTAAAGCCATTCTGTGCATTTTAAGTTGGTTTCCTTAACATAGTGGAGCCAGGCAAAAATCGAGCGAAGCGGGCTAAAGTTAGCTCAGTAGGGCTATGATGGGGCCAAAGCAACGAGCAGGTCTAGCTTAGCAGGTCTGTAGGATCTTTAAGCTAGTATATCTAATACACTTAATTCTATGCCTAATTTTCTCTTGTTATTCTGATCCTATCATTATGTTAACTATGTTATCTATAAACCACTATATATTCTGTTCATTCTTTTGTGTGTGACTAATAACACTATAAAGTAACTTGTATGAAGCTGAGAGAGAGAGAGAGAGAGAGAGAGAGAGAGAGAGAGAGAGAGAGAGAGAGAGAGAGAGAGAGAGAGAGAAAGTTCGTATATTCGTGTCTTTTTACCCCCCAAAAAAGTAGAAAACGTGTTACAATTTCGCGTCACATTTTGTCCTGTAACAGCCTCTTGCCACTTCATGATTGGGAAGTAGTAACACAACCTGACAATTTATCGTTCACTCTTTTTCAACACTAATGAAATTACGGCCGTAAATCTCCATCAGCGAGAATTTTTTTTTTTTTTTCTAATTTGATTCTGAATTCGTCCTGTTGAAAAAGGGATGAGATTTGAATTGTCAGAACACGGAAATTGCAGTTTCACCGTAGAATAATAATTGTCAGAGGCAACCTGATAATAGCTACGTTACTTTCTATGTTTGTCTCCTTATCTATCAATGGATAGTTGGGCAGATATATATCATTTCCGTCTCGAGTAAGAGGAGGAAATGATTGCGTTATCATGGGAATGTGCAACAGGACCACAAGAACTGTATAGAAAGGAAGGTATTGAGGAAAGTAGTGCTTAAATGTACCGGTGAAATGTGGGTGTATGAAACGGGTAGAGAGTGGTGGAATGAAGAAGTTCTGTCGACAGCCAAAGAGAAATGGAAGATGTTTTCACAGGTGACTGGAAGGAGTACAAGAGATAGCAGCCAGGGCCGGGGGAAAGATGCGAAAGTTAAAAAAGGCAAAGGCGGCATGGGGAGAGAGATAATCGATGGGCTTCAACGGAAAGAAAATCATGAGAAAATGTGATCAATGTGAGGCAAATAAGAAATGAAATGGAGGCGACAGTGACAAGAGCAAATGGGGAAGTGGCAACAAGCAAAGGAATTGTGGAGAAGGTTTAGAGCGAGTATTCGGGCCACTTTAGGCCTCCTGTTGTCTGTCTTTCTCATGTAAACTCGTTTTGTGTGACAGAAATTGGATGTGTACACCTGAGGCCACTGAGGGTTTGTTTCTGATGATCCTTTGTCAAAGAAAAGGTTATATATATATATATATATATATATATATATATATATATATATATATATATATATATATATATATATATATGTATATATATATATATATACATAAAGGCGCTGGTGGCTGGTGGCTGATTCATGTGAGAAACTGCAGAAGCTGGTGACTGAGTTTGGTAAAGTGTGTGAAAGAAGAAAGTTAAGAGTAAATGTGAATAAGTGCAAGGTAATTAGGTACAGTAGGGTTGAGGGTCAAGTCAATTGGGAGGTAAGTTTGAATGGAGAAAAACTGGAGGAAGTAAAGTGTTTTAGATATCTGGGAGTGGATCTGGCAGCGGATGGAACCATTGAAGCGGAAGTGGATCATAGGGTGGGGGAGGGGGGGCGAAAATCCTGGGAGCCTTGAAGAATGTGTGGAAGTCGAGAACATTATCTCGGAAAGCAAAAATGGGTATGTTTGAAGGAATAGTGGTTCCAACAATGTTGTATGGTTGCGAGGCGTGGGCTATGGATAGAGTTGTGCGCAGGAGGATGGATGTGCTGGAAATGAGATGTTTGAGGACAATGTGTGGTGTGAGGTGGTTTGATCGAGTAAGTAACGTAAGGGTAAGAGAGATGTGTGGAAATAAAAAGAGCGTGGTTGAGAGAGCAGAAGAGGGTGTTTTCAAATGGTTTGGGCACATAGAGAGAATGAGTGAGGAAAGATTGACCAAGAGGATATATATGTCGGAGGTGAAGGGAACGAGGAGAAGTGGGAGACCAAATTGGAGGTGGAAAGATGGAGTGAAAAAGATTTTGTGTGATCGGGGCCTGAACATGCAGGAGGGTGAAAGGAGGGCAAGGAATAGAGTGAATTGGATCGATGTGGTATACCGGGGTTGACGTGCTGTCAGTGGATTGAATCAGAGCATGTGAAGCGTCTGGGGTAAACCATGGAAAGCTGTGTAGGTATGTATATTTGCGTGTGTGGACGTATGTATACACATGTGTATGGGGGTGGGTTGGGCCATTTCTTTCGTCTGTTTCCTTGCGCTACCTCGCAAACGCGGGAGACAGCGACAAAGCAAAAAAAAAAAAAGAAAATACATAAAGGCACAGTATGAATTATGTACATGTGTTATGTGTATATATGTATATGTCTGTGTGTGTATATATATGTATACGTTGAGATAGGTATGTATATTTGCGTGTGTGGACGTGTATGTATATACATGTGTATGTGGGTGGGTTGGGCCATTCTTTCGTCTGTTTCCTTGTGCTACCTCGCTAACGCGGGAGGCAGCGACAAACCTAAAATAGAATAAAAAAAAAAAATATATATATATATATATATATATATATATATATATATATATATATATATATATATATATATATATATATATATATATATCATTCAATTTTTTCCTATGTCCTATCACCCAACCGGTACTAGATTTCAACGGTTTGCAGTCGTTTTCGTAATTAGAATGAATCAGAATCGAATGGAATTACTCAGTTTCAGTTCTGTATAGTCATTGGTTCTGACAAACAGCACTGTAAAGTGAGGATAATGAAAATGACACAGGTAGATTATGGATTAAAGCCAGTTGTATCGTGCCAGCTACATCTGTGGCTACCTCCATCTGTGACCAGCTATATTTGTAGCCAGCTATATCTGTGGCCAGCTATATCTGTGGCCGGCTATATCTGTGGCCAGCTATATCTGTGAGGCCAGTTACATCTCCGAGGTCAGCTGCATTTGTTGGGCCATTTGCAACTATCAGGTCCACTTACATTTGTGAGGTCAGCCGCAACTATGAGACGGGCCACTTCTGTTAGGCAAGACTCGTCTGTCAGGCCAGCGTCAACTATCGGGCCAGCCTCATCTATCAGTCCAGCCTCATCTATCAGTCCAGCCTCATCTATCAGGCTAGCCTCATCTATCAGTCCAGCCTCATCTGTCGAGCCAGCCTCATCTGTCGGGCCAGCCACATTCAATAACGTAATCAGGCAAAGTGACATCCGTCAGAAACAAAATGAAGACAATAAACCCGAAAATCCTAAGACGCGTCTGGCCTCTTTGTTGTTTGAAGGTTCCATGAGGTGCCACGATGAAGAGTACTCCCTCTCACCTGCCTATACTGGGTCCTGCACGTCCGTGCTATGTTGTTCTGGCGGAGGGATGACCTATTCATACGTACTGGCCAAGTCTTGTGGCATCACCCTTTGCATCATTGATTCCATGTAAACAGGAGCTCTGACACGTAACATTTGTTGGGGTGAGAGAATGGATCGCAGGCTCTCCCTCTGTGGCATTAGTATGTTGGCTCTCTACCGAGGTCAGATAAGGTCAAAGATTAAACTCCATGATCGTCCTGGCCACTGGGGTCGTGACACAGTGTCCCTCCTAATTTTCTGAATGGCAACACGTACCCCTTCCTTTTTAGAATGGCAAAGACGAATCATATATATATATATATATATATATATGTATATATATATATATATATATATATATATATATATATATATATATATATATAATGTTTTTTTCACAATCGTAGGGAAAGCTGGGAGAGAGGATTGTATATGTTGGAGTTTAAACTCTTCGCAGATAGTTTGGGGTAAGTTTAAGACCGGACCCAGTGAGTAATGACGTCGTGTGCAACAGATGTCATTCCTTTACCATCCTCAAGACGCGGGTCGGCAGACCTGAAAATCGTGGGGTGGACCAAGGCTTCAGCCATAAACCTGCACTGATGGGCTGCCTCTGGTCCTTTCAGAGGGGGTCCACTTGTTGGTAAGGTACGTACACCACAGTGGGTGCACTACACAGAACAGTCGACGAGACATCTTTCTCTTTTGATATTTTCGCAGCAAACTGTAGACTAGGAATCCTTAGGAGCAGACAGGTGGCGCTCCTGTTGACCCAGGATCGGGGCCACATCAATGATAAATCATCTTGTTGAAGATGTCCTCTTGTACTCCAACCCAGAAATCCTTTGTCTGGTCGTTCCCCCAGCTTCTCCCATCATCGTGTACTCCGACCAGTAGACCTTTGTCTGGAGGAGTTTGTAGTGCCCTGGTCGTTTCCTCGACCTCTTCCGTAGTCCTGCTCTGGTCGTTGACAAAAGTTTAGTTAATGCTGACATCACCAGGTTCAAGGTTTGAGAAGGGGGAGCTCTTGGCGGTGATCAAAGTTAACACCGTCTCGGCTGTCCTCGTCATAGTATTATGGGAAGAAGATGATAGTCAGCATTATAGAGATTACCATAACACATCTTCCTCTTGTCTGGCTTCCATGTCTGTGACATTGCGTGTCTTCCTCTTTTCTAGCCTTCTTGGCTGTAACCTTCTTCTCTAACCTCATGGGTTGTAACATAGCATGTCTTTCTCTCCTTTACCCTCATGGGCTGTAACAGAGCATGTCCTTCTCTTCTCTCGCCTCCTGGACTGTAACACTGATCTAACATTGTGCGAGTGGGGGTAATCTGGATACCATGCAAGACTGGAAGAAGTAATGTGTCCAAGTAAAATAAGATGAATAGATAAGTAACGGTTTATCGGATGTGGGCAGCCATTTGGCTGAAAAAAAAGGTAGTTGAGATGTTACAGAACTAGGAGGCCATGATAGAGACCAATTAACTAATCATACAAGAGTTTAAGATTAGGATGAGGTGGATATTTCCGCACTTTGGACAAGCATATGGCTCAGGTACATTTGGAGGTTCATGATTCCTGTGTGTGGGGGAAGGTTGGTGATGTCTTTCATGGTTTGGAGGTTCATGATTCCTTCTTGACGACTTACTCTAGTTTCTAGGAGATTCATCTCGATTCACTGACACTTTCAGCGTTCTTGTATATCATCACACTGCACCCTAGAAAGTTTATAAATAAGAGGAGTGCATTTACAAAAACGAATGTAAATGTTTTACAGGGACGGCCCCCCCAGAAAGCTAATAAACAAGAGTTGTTCTTTAGAAAAAGTGTTTATACTTTACAGAAACTGCAGTTCAGAAAGCTCGTAAACAAGGGGAGTACATTTACAAAAACGAGTAAATATTTCACAGTCACTGAGTAAAAGATACAAGTCTGTAGCGTCATCGTACAGAGCGACTCGTTCCTCCATCCTGGGCAATGTTTCCTGGTTGTTGACGTTCCACTCTCAAAGGGTTGGAAAGCTAGGGTCAACATGGCAGGTTTTCATAGTGCTCATGTGTGAGGGAGGAGCCCGCTCTCCTGCTGTGTACAGCAGCTAACGGGACTTGGTGGATGTTGACGCTTATCTGTGTATATCTGCTGTAACTCTCCCTCCGCCTCACTCTCTCTCTCTCTCTCTCTCTCTCTCTCTCTCTCTCTCTCTCTCTCCCCACCTCGCTCTCGTACTCCCTCCCCTGTATACCTCCGCACTTCCCTCTCATCCGTTTTAACCTCGGTCAATTCTCGGTCTCCCCCCCCAGGTAAAAATAAGAAATAATATAGCATGGCAAAAGTTTTTATGGAGCCAGATTGTGTGTGTGTGTGTGTGTGTGTGTGTGTGTGTGTGTGTGTGTTTGTGTACACGTGTAAGTAATCATTCAATCTAAGGAATCGATGGTTCGTTTTATCCAACGTAGAATGATGATCCTTTTGTCCCACCTTACTGATAACTGATACAGCAACTCTCTACTGTATTACATAAGCTGATGAGGATTAGTTTTCCAGCAATTCTTCGATTCTTTTTACAACCACAAAATTAGTCATGAATGCAATATAGACCGGGAGAAATCGACTCCAATCTTTTTTTTATTTTTTTTCATCTCTGGAAGACGACGAGGCTATGCATCAGCAATGGTTTCCATTACCACTAATATCTCCATCTGGAGTAGTACCAGCAGGGTTTAGCTTCGTGTGTCGTGATAACGTGAATGCTGAAAATTCCTCAAAATGTAGAATGTTCTCGCATACGAAACGGGTAAAGGTACCATCATGAATATAGTATAAGTACTGGACGAGAGTCAAATGATTTGTTTAATGTTAAGAATTATGACCATTGCACTACTTGGAGTAACGCCAATTCAGTTAATCATAACACCTTTACCACGAGAAATATCATTGAATCTTCTATCATTAAATACGCAAAGGACTGTAACATTAATATTAGTGAAGGTCTATACATACTGGATACCTTTGTCGTAGACAAAATTTTTAAACAGTTCCCATCCCTGTCCACATAATAAGAATCGTATAACAGGCATATTGCCAGACCCGAACACCACCAAACCGAACACCGCCATCTGGTCACGCTTGTCTACCAATGGCGTCTTAGCTACGTTTCTTCCTTGTATATCAACCGACTGTTCTCCGTCTTCTATCTCATTCTTGTATCTCCCCTGACGATGTGATCATTACACGAAAGTGCACTTGGGAACTTATCGTGTTCCATTTTTCTCGTGATTATCAACATATACTAGATTACGCGCACTACTTTGATTCTCTCTCTCTCTCTCTCTCTCTCTCTCTCTCTCTCTCTATATATATATATATATATATATATATATATATATATATATATATATAGAGAGAGAGAGAGAGAGAGGACTGGTAGCTGTTTCCTCACATAAGAGTACCAAAGCCAGGGTCTCTTGGCCTCCTCCCCTGATGGAAAATATAGCAGAAAACAACACTTCTGGAGGGAGCGAGGAAGGTCATTACCCTTCTGATAATTTAACTCCCAGAACCGCGATAGCAAGACCCTTGTGTAAGACGGAATAACACTAAAAAAAAAGAAGGAACTGTACGACCCATGAATGACATAACCCTTAAATACGACAGCACGACCTTGGTCTTAGAGGGCAGGTCAAAGGGTAGGTACTGTCATGCTTCGGGGTCGTACCGTCTCGTGCAAGGGCCGTACTGTCATACCCTTAAGTCGTACCCTCACGTGCAAGGGCCGTACTGTCATACCCTTAAGTCGTACCCTCACGTGCAAGGGCCGTACTGTCGTTTTCTAAAGGGTATAGGAAATACTGTCGTTATCCCCTTCATTAAGGACTGATTTTTGGTAACAATTACTTCAGCCACTGTGACCTTTTATCCTTACTAATGACGTTATGAATTCCTTTTTTTCTGTAAACATTTGTAAAATTGTTGCGCTAAAAAATCGCATTGATGATTTTTCTCTAAAGGGAATATTTAACGGTCGCTGTTCAGAGGGAATGCATATGCAGAGTAACTCAATATTTTCTGCTTTTAAAACGTTTCATAGGAAGGAAATATGTAGATGTGGTATGCTGTAGTTCCTACATATGTTGTCAGTTGTGTAGATGGGTTGTAATTTTGAGAGTGACCAATACAGCAAGATGTAGTAGACATGATAATGATAATATAATGATAATAATACAATGATGATACAGATATAATGATAATATCAGTAGTAATGATAATAGCAAGAATCATAATGATTACATTATCATCAGTACTATTATTATTTACTGATTTACCTATATCCAAGATTGAAAACTTTACTGAAAATGGAGATAAATGCAGAGAAATGCAGGTCTGTAAGAAGGGGGTTTATTGAGTAAAGATTCATTAAACAAGTACAGTCCTGGTGGTCAATATTGAGCCTAGTGCTGATGTCAAAACGTATGAACTATGGCTTCTTCTGTAGTGGTCTAGGTTATCTCTGATATGTGCAGTCCGCTGCTGGTGCCGAACAGCAACTTGGGGACGAGGGATCTCATATGGCAGGAGGAGACAGTGGCGAAGATATTGCAGTGAACTTCTCACCCAAGTATTGGATGAGGTCCATGTGAAGGTTGGCGGAAACCGGGAGGATCCCTGAGGGCGTTTTAGCAGATATTGTAAGAGGGGTGGAGAATGATCTTGTCTGTCCGATCCTCTGCACCTTCTCTAGCAACTCCTGTTGCCTGGTGGATAGGGAGGACTACCAGGTGCGGGAGACATAGTTGTGTAGATGTCGACGAAGAATGTAGAGATGGTTCCTGTGGGCTGATGTGGACGGTGTCGGGCAAAGTTAGTCGTCCACAAACACCGAAAAGTTTGGTGAATTAATGAAGTTCTTCATTTGTTTATTTTTCATTTTCATCCATTCATTTCCCGCATAAGCGAGGTAGCGTCAAGGACAGATGACTGAGCCTTAGAGAGAAAATCCTCACTTGGTCTCCTTCTCTGTTCCTTCTTGTGGAAAGTAAAACAGGAAGGGAGGATTTCCAGCTCACCGCTTCCACCCCTTTTAGTCGCCTTCTATGACACACGGGGAATACATGGGAAGTATTTTTCCCCCCTATCCCCAGATGTATATATATATATATATATATATATATATATATATATATATATATATATATATATATATATATATAAATGTTAAGTATAAGTAAATTATGATGCTTGATTTAGATAATGAAGATTTTCTATCTTAAGCATACTAATTACACACACGGTAAAAGATTATCTTGCTACACTGTGTGAACACTGTGTGACACTAAGTACGAAGAATTTTGAATAATGTCCATCGGTGTGGCCTTGCATTAATAGCCCTGCTTTCATGACCATGTTATATATGCCAATTGCTCGCGACGTTTCCTGTCATTTGCCGTAATGTATGATATACTCATTTCATATTTCGAAAGAAACAACAAAAAAAATGGGATTACTTGTCAACCCTACAGAGACAACATGAGACGAACTGATCATTTAGAAATTCATTCGACACATTGGGATAATACTTTTTACTTTGATCATGTATACACAGTACATTTGTAGTCACGAAAAATATAAACCTTGGCTGCAGTGTGTGTGTGTGTGTGTGTGTGGTGCACGAGTGAACCATCATGGTGTATATCCCATCCCTGATCATTTCATGTGTGTGATTCTTCACGACGGAATTCCACTTATTACTTGTAGGTGATTTTGTATTACACAAGAGTCGTATGTCCCCTTTTATACCTACTTCACTTTGTCCTTTGGCTCCTTCATTTCGTCAAGATCAAAGAGTCTGTTTCATCTTCCTGGAATGCAACCTCTCCCATCATGGAATACCAAGTAGAGGAAAGCTTTGATATGATCCATTATTTTCGATCATTCTGGGTTTTTCCTCTTGTTTTCTGCCTTGTGTGTGTCATTCTTTATATTCAATTACATGTGTATATTGTGCGAGGAAGGGAGTTTGACTCGCGAGGGCCCTAGCTTGTGTGTGTGTGTGTGTGTGTGTGTGTGTGTGTGTGTGTGTGTTAATTTCCCATAAATGTCTTGTCTGGAAAAGTGAGGGAACCGTATAAATGTAGAAAACGGAAAAATACCGTAATTGGAAAAGGTCGGGAGGTGGGAGACTACAGGTACTGGAACAGCACAGGGAAAGATGAGCACAGATACGGAAGAGTACTAGAACTGGAAAAGCGTAGTTACTGGAAGGTTGTAGGAATCGGTAAAGTTCGAGAACTGGAAAAGTGTGGAAGTCCGAGAGGAAACCCGAGATGGTGAAAATCACAAGATGGGAGGGTGAGAGCGAGGCGTCAGGGCTCTAGAGGTGGGCGGCGGGTGGCGGCGGGAGTGTGGAGGGTAAGTGTGGCCAGGAAGCAGTACGAAGACGAAGCCTCCGCCTCCTCCTCCTGCTACTAGTGTCATTCCACTCCTCCTCATCCCCTCCTTCTGCTCCTCTGGATTATTATTGATGTTTCTGCACTTTCCTGGATCTACCCACAGCTTTCATTTCTCTCTCTCTCTCTCTCTCTCTCTCTCTCTCTCTCTCTCTCTCTCCCACACACACACACACACCTTCGCCTTTTCCCTCCCTCCCATCCTCCCCAACGTGACCTTCGCCTTTCCCTTCCTTCCAGCAGTGCGGTCTTTGAAGCCCAGGGAGCCTCATCCCCTTCAATGGGGCAAGGGGAAAAATGACCTAGGAGGGGGAGATCAAAATAGAGAGCCGTGTAGGGATTCCATTTTTTAGGGAACTTGCGGGATCCACGTTCGTGTTATTGACAGTGGGACTGGTACTCCCATGGGATGAGACACGGGGGGTCTTGATGTCGAACCTTAGGGGTCAGATTGGCCTACATATAGGGAGACTTGTCGAGCCTTGGGGCTCATGTCGACTGTTATATTGGGAAACTGATGTCGAACCTCGGGGTTCAAGTCGACCCCTACACTGGGACACTGTTGTCGAACCCCGGGGGCTCAAAATGGCTTTCATATTAGGGCTGTTATCGATTGTTTAGGCTTCAGGTGGCCTCTATATAGGGACGCCGTTGCTGAACTATGAGGCTCGAGCTGGCTTTCCTACTGGGCCGACAGGTGTCGAACCCTCGAGCTTGAGCTGGTACACATGTTTGCAGACTGTTGTCGAGCCCCAGGGCTCAACCTGGCCCCCCATACTGGGAGAGCGATGTCAAGTCGTGGAGGTCGAGCTAGTCTTCCCTCGATACACGTACAGAGTTTTGATCATCTTGATGAATACGACTCAGCCGGTCGATGCCATCGTAAGCAAAAGTCTTCATTGACAGCGCAAGACTTTAGTTATGATAAATGGTTAATGACGTAATATCTGCATCAGTGTATAGCGAATGGGGACAAAAGATGACCTCGTCTATTTGTCACTCGTCCAATAAATGATAAACAATGGAAAATGACCTGACCAAATACTTCAATTGTGAACAAAGATACTCGGCGACAGGAGAAGAATTCATTTATGACGGTAATGAATCGTATAATTGCATTAATGTACAGTGAATTGAGGACAAAGGATGGAAGGATGAACAGAAATTTGGTATCAGCGTTTCATTTTTACCGGCGTAACAGTAATCTTTCTTTTAATTACCATTTTTCAATTAGACATATAAGAGAAGTTGGTGAGGAGCGCAGATGTAATCAATTGATGATATTTGTAAGAAGATTAGCCAAGTACATACGCTCGTAAGTAAATACGTCTATTTATATGATTCTTTAAGTGGTTCAGATAAACATTCACATGATTAAGTGATTCACGTGAGTACAATTAATAAGAATTAGCATGCACTTGATTCAATATTCGCCTGAGTATGTATTCGAGTGAGTAAAATCATATGAATACCTGAGTAACGATGAATAAACCTTTACCAAGTGTGTACCAAACATTTACAGGAATAAAGATTTCGCATGAATAAGATATTCACATAAACAAAAAAAATTATATTAGAAATATTTTGATATGAATAAATAATTTACGTGAAAAATTTAAGCTAGTAAAATATTCACGGGAGCAAATGTACACATACACAATCATGCACGATTAAAAGTTCACATCAGTAGGAGTCGCCATGCTTTTATTACCAAGGGAAGCATATTTCTACTGTGTAAATACTTTGCTATGTAAATTTTTTTTTACGATTAAACAAATTACTCGTTTATTTTATGCAAATGTCTCGTGTGCTTTGAACAGCCAAATGATTATCTTATGTAAATAGATTGCTCCGTAAGTGCGTACTCTGCACATACTTTATCAAATAGGGTAGTAAACGATTTACGAATGTAAACGATCTACGTAAGTGTTCATGCCCAGTAAATTGTTTATATTAAGAAGTGGTGTACTAAACTATGGTGATAGTGGTGATGGGATGATGGTGATAGAGGTGTGAAGTGGTGTACTAAACTATGGTGATAGTGGTGATGGTAGTGATGGTGATAGGTGGGTACGATGCTTTTCGCTCTAAACTCAAAAAATACACTCTCCCACGTAAACTCTCTCTCTCTCTCTCTCTCTCTCTCTCTCTCTCTCTCTCTCTCTCTCTCTCTCTCTCTCTAACGTACAACGCGAGAGCACGAGAAAAAAAAATCGCGAAGTGTTTTTGATAAGTTATCAGTTGGTGAAAAACCTTTGGAAGGGCCCGTAACACTATTACCTCATAGTTCCCCGAGTTGTAAAAGTTCTTTAATGAACTTAGTTCGAAGTTTTCTGTATTCATCAAGTCTTTCGGTAAACCTTGGCCAAAAGGTTTCTGTCGATGGAAAATTTTTGTGATGAAAGATTTTGATGGTGAAATATTTTGATGGCTCAAGATTTTGATGACGAACGATTTTCTCGGAAGATAAAATTATTTCTTACGTCTTCAAGGAAAGTAAAAAATCATTTGTTTCATTCATTCTGGACCATGTGGTCTTTTGATTTCGAACCTTTGATGTTTCCAACACTTTCGAAACAACTGAACTTAAAGGGAAGTTTCTGAGGTTTGAACCTTTTCCTCAACTTAGTTTAAACTTGCCTTTCGCTCTCAAGAATATTGATAAATTTTGTAGTATATCTTCTCTGAAAATTTGTATACGACCTGCTATGGAACTGTTCTCTTGTAATATCCACTTGTACGCTAATTTTACATCGAAAAACGCATATTTCTTTCATAGTATTCGCCATTTCCCGCGCTAGCGAGGTTGCGCTAAGAACAGAGGACTGGGCCCCTGAGGGAATATCCTCACCTGGCCCCCTTCTCCGTTCCTTCTTTTGGAAAATTAAGGAAAAAAAAAAAAAGGAACTAGGAACAACACCCAAAAGGTGCCCAAGTATCATTTGACCCGTTCTTGTACCACAACTACATAATCATAACCACTATAATCACCTCTAAGCGTGGCCGAACATCGAATCACAACCCAGATTATGAGTTCTCTTTCTAATCAGACGGAAGGCCGCTTTTTGGCTTATGATAAAGGATTACAGTATGATTAGCCCATAGTAAAAAAAAAAAAAAACGCCTGGAGGTACTGCAGATGATGGTAAAGATAGAAGAAATTAGGAGGTGGGTTCTTGATGTGTATGTGACACGGGAGGTGAGGGTTGGCTGGGGAGAGACTTCTCATACCCCGATGTGATGGGCCATAATACATGGGGGAGGACCGTGTTGTCTGTGGGGGAGGAAAACATTAGAGAGACAGACAAACATGAGTGTAGGCACGTATGTCCACCTTGCATGTCTTCCGTGCAGCCTTTTTAATATAATTAAGCAAGTTTCTTGCCTAATTTCGTTATAAGTCCTGTGGTTGGTCCCTCCATATATCGCTTGGAGATCAGTTCGCTCTTAAAGACATCGATCGCTTCTATTACTTCAAGGGTTGTGACCAGGTCACCTCTCACTCTTTCTTCCAAGGTGGGGAAAACTTAGAGCTTTGAGTCGTTCTCCGTGACTCTGTTGTCTTGCTTCTGTCTGGCACCAATTTTGTTCCTCTCCTCTGGCCCACCTCTGGACCACCTCTGGTAGCTCTCTGTGCTTCTTCCGTTGAGGAGGCCAAACTTGAGAGCCATATGCTGATTATGGCCTTATGTGTTTGTGTATGTGGGAGGTAGTTGAATCCGTAGGTAGCCCATCTTTATATCTTAATTAAATCTACCCATTACAAAATGAATTGATATAGAATTTATATAGCATCTCTAATAGTCTTTTGAGCAACAAACAATCAATCCTTCCTTTACCTTTTCTTCTTTCTTTGAAATATGGCTTTCTTCCAATCCATCTTTTTGTCCAGTATTTTCAGGAGATTCTGCTCGTATCATAACCATTTCATCTATTCATATAGCGTCTAGAATACTTAGAAGAAACCGTCTGACCTTCTTAGCTTTTCAGTGAATTCGCCTTTTTTCTGCTGGCTGTATATGGATCCCCTCCTTTGCTTTGAGCCTTTGTTCGTACCCATCAGCTTTATAGCTTTTTTGAATTGACACGCTCCGTTCTCATTTCATGATATGTTTGAAGATTTCTTAGTTTCTCTTCTTCCTATAACAGTGTTATCATCTGGTTCGGAGTTTTTTTTTTGAAAATTTTTGATAACTCCAAGCTTCTCTTCTCTGATGCTTCATCCTTAAAGACTATAGTCACTACTTTTGGTCGATCAGACTGCTAGTAATAACCCCCCCCCCCAGATTTCTAAAATGGATCTCCATAGTCTTGGCCCAGGCAATGCAAAAGGTTCTAAACTTCTTTTCCCCAATTACAGATGAAAAGTGATACAGATTATCCATGCAAAAATATTGCTCGAGCAGGGGAAAAAGATTTAGAATCATAATGGCTGAAAGTGTTATCCTTTGGTTAAAACATGAAAAACTTTTCGTCTATATACACTTCCAATGTGTATTCTATCTAGTATACACTCCCAATGTGTATATTAACTAGTATACCATCCCAATGTGTATATTATCTAGCATACACTCCCAATGTGTATATTAACTAGTATACCATCCCAATGTATATATTATCTAGCATAAACTCCCAATGTGTATATTAACTAGTATACCGTCCCAATGTGTATATTATCTAGCATACACTCCCAGTGTGTATATTATCTAGTATACACTCCCAACTACATCTCTTCATCGTAATTGTTAGAGAAACATGTTTGCTCTTACGCTCACGTCAATCACTCGCTCTTGTTATTACTTGCGGACGATTTAGATGAACAATATTCACAAAGTATCAGTTTACTCTGGTTGGCAACAACACTCTGCATTCTGCCTGCAACCTTCGATCCTTCACCCTCGACTCCTATTAAACTCTTCATGGCTGCGACCATCAGAGTCTTGTGTGAGAGATATGTCACTGAAGGACCCCCCCCTCGCATTCCACTATCACACCCGAGCTTTACTTGTACATGTTAGGCCAAGCATAAGTGTAAATACTCCAAAAACTTGTGAATAGATTGCAGGTTGAAACGCTTCACTCAAGGTTTGTTGTTGTTTGTGTAGTGTGTGTGTGTGTGTGTGTGTGTATGCATGTGTGTGTGTGTGTGTGTGTGTGTGTGTATGTGTGTGTGTGTGTGTGTAAGACTAAAATCTGAATATTATGGTGTCAGTCTTTTATTTTCTCATTAGTAAAAATCTATTTCACATATGAAAAAAGAATCATAAAAGCCTCACGCATCAGATCTATATATACCAGGCTCCACATTGGATGAAAAATGCTGCTTCTGGCGAAAATTTAAATTGGTAGTGAAATGGGGGAAAAGCTAATAGCGAGCTGACCCTGCTGTGTGCGGCCACCGTTGCCCCAGGATTTAGTGGCGTTAACCTTAACAATGTTAATTATAACGATACAATAAACTTGGTTATAGCAATGTTAGCCACAGTGATGGTTGATCATGATAATGTAAACTACCACCACCACCACCCTGGTGTAGCAGGAAGCGTTTCCGACCCTAACGCATTCCCGGGCAGCTCAGGGTCGAACGCACAGGTTCGAATCCTGGATGTGACAGTAGGTCCACAGCCAACCCTCATCCACTCCTAAGAGCTGGTCGATAAAATGAGTACCTAGCTTAGAATAGAATATATATATATATATATATATATATATATATATATATATATATATATATATATATATATATATATATATATATATATATATATCGTTCATTAGATGGCTTAGATTAGGACCTTGGCTGTTCGTCCCGTGTGAGCCAACATAATAATTACAATAATAAAAATGTTTTGGTATGGAAGTGTTAAACCTTGGGTTCCGTAACCCAACGTAGTAAGCCAGTTAGGATCGGACTGATACTGAGAAGATGTCATCGGGAGGGGAACACACTCGCTGAGGTACAGGGTCACTACGCACTCGCTGAGGTACAGGGCCACCACACACTCGCTGAGGTACAGGGTCACTACGCACTCGCTGAGGTACAGGGCCACCACGCACTCTCTGAGGTACAGGGCCACCACACACTCGCTGAGGTACAGGGTCACCACACACTCGCTGAGGTACAGGGTCACCACACACTCGCTGAGGTACAGGGCCACCACACACTCGCTGAGGTATAGGGCCACCACGCACTCGATGGGGTACAGGGTCACCACACACTCGCTGAGGCACAGAGACACCACACACTCGCTAAGGTACAGGGCCACCACGCACTCGATGGGGTACAGGGCCACCACACACTCGCTGAGGCACAGGGCCACCACACACTCGCTGAGGTACAGGGCCACCACGCACTAGATGGGGTACAGGCCCACTACGCACTCGATGGGGGACAAGGCCATCACACATTCGATGGGGTACAGGGCCACCACGCACTCGATGGGGTACAGGGCCACCACGCACTCGATGGGGTACAGGGCCACCACGCACTCGATGGGGTACAGGGCCACCGCGCGCTCGATGGGGTACAGATCTAACACACACTCATCAGGGTACATGGCCAGAACACTCGCCAGGGTGCAGGGCCACCACACTCGCCAGGGTACAGGGCCACCACACTCGCCAGGGTGCAGGGCCACCACACTCGCCAGGGTACAGGGCCACCACACTCGCCAGGGTACAGGGCCACCTCACTCGCCAAGGTACAGGGCCACCACACTCGCCAGGGTACAGGGCCACCACACTCGCCAGGGTACAGGGCCACCACACTCGCCAGGGTACAGGGCCACCACACTCGCCAGGGTGCAGGGCCACCACACTCGCCAGGGTGCAGGGCCACCACACTCGCCAGGGTGCAGGGCCACCACACTCGCCAGGGTGCAGGGCCACCACACTCGCCAGGGTGCAGGGCCACCACACTCGCCAGGGTACAGGGCCACCACACTCGCCAGGGTGCAGGGCCACCACACTCGCCAGGGTGCAGGGCCACCACACTCGCCAGGGTGCAGGGCCACCACACTCGCCAGGGTGCAGGGCCACCACACTCGCCAGGGTGCAGGGCCACCACACGCTCGCAAAAGTATTGGCTCTAGCCAATAAGCTGCAAGAGAAATATTGCCTCTTGCCATCATGATGGGACGGAGGTATTGCCCCCAAGCCATTATGATGCAACAGAAGTATTGCCTCTCTCCATTATGATGCAACAGAAGTATTGCCTCTCTCCATTATGATGCAACAGAAGTATTGCCTCTCTCCATTATGATGCAACAGAAGTATTGCCTCTCTCCATTATGATGCAACAGAAGTATTGCCTCTCTCCATTATGATGCAACAGAAGTATTGCCTCTCTCCATTATGATGCAACAGAAGTATTGCCTCTCTCCATTATGATGCAACAGAAGTATTGCCTCTCTCCATTATGATGCAACAGAAGTATTGCCTCTCTCCATTATGATGCAACAGAAGTATTGCCTCTCTCCATTATGATGCAACAGAAGTATTGCCTCTCTCCATTATGATGCAACAGAAGTATTGCTTCTCTCCATCATGATGCAATAGAAGTATTGCCTCTCTCCATTATGATGCAACAGAAGTATTGCCTCTCTCTATTATGATGCAACAGAAGCATTGCCTCTCTCCATTATGATGCAACAGAAGTATTGCCTCTCTCCATTATGATGCAACAGAAGTATTGCCTCTCTCCATTATGATGCAACAGAAGTATTGCTTCTCTCCATCATGATGCAATAGAAGTATTGCCTCTCTCCATTATGATGCAACAGAAGTATTGCCTCTCTCTATTATGATGCAACAGAAGCATTGCCTCTCTCCATTATGATGCAACAGAAGTATTGCTTCTCTCCATCATGATGCAATAGAAGTATTGCCTCTCTCCATTATGATGCAACAGAAGTATTGCCTCTCTCCATTATGATGCAACAGAAGTATTGCCTCTCTCCATTATGATGCAACAGAAGTATTGCCTCTCTCCATTATGATGCAACAGAAGTATTGCCTCTCTCCATTATGATGCAACAGAAGTATTGCCTCTCTCCATTATGATGCAACAGAAGTATTGCCTCTCTCTATTATGATGCAACAGAAGTATTGCCTCTCTCCATTATGATGCAACAGAAGTATTGCCTCTCTCCATTGTGATGCAACAGAAGTATTGCCTCTCTCTATTATGATGCAACAGAAGTATTGCCTCTCTCTATTATGATGCAACAGAAGTATTGCCTCTCTCCATTATGATGCAACAGAAGTATTGCCTCTCTCCATTATGATGCAACAGAAGTATTGCCTCTCTCCATTATGATGCAACAGAAGTATTGCCTCTCTCCATTATGATGCAACAGAAGTATTGCCTCTCTCCATTATGATGCAACAGAAGTATTGCCTCTCTCCATTATGATGCAACAGAAGTATTGCCTCTCTCTATTATGATGCAACAGAAGTATTGCCTCTCTCCATTATGATGCAACAGAAGTATTGCCTCTCTCCATTATGATGCAACAGAAGTATTGCCTCTCTCTATTATGATGCAACAGAAGTATTGCCTCTCTCCATTATGATGCAACAGAAGTATTGCCTCTCTCCATTATGATGCAACAGAAGTATTGCTTCTCTCCATTATGATGCAACAGAAGTATTGCTTCTCTCCATTATGATGCAACAGAAGTATTGCCTCTCTCCATTATGATGCAACAGAAGTATTGCCTCTCTCTATTATGATGCAACAGAAGCATTGCCTCTCTCCATTATGATGCAACAGAAGTATTGCTTCTCTCCATCATGATGCAATAGAAGTATTGCCTCTCTCCATTATGATGCAATAGAAGTATTGCCTCTCTCCATTATGATGCAACAGAAGTATTGCCTCTCTCCATTATGATGCAACAGAAGTATTGCCTCTCTCCATTATGGTGCAACAGAAGTATTGCCTCTCTCCATTATGATGCAACAGAAGTATTGCTTCTCTCCATCATGATGCAATAGAAGTATTGCCTCTCTCCATCATGATGCAACTGAAGTATTGCTTCTTTCCATTATGATGCAACAGAAGTATTGCCTCTCTCCATTATGATGCAACAGAAGTATTGCCTCTCTCCATTATGATGCAACAGAAGTATTGCTTCTTTTCATTATGATGCAACAGAAGTATTGCTTCTGTCCATCATGATGCAACTGAAGTATTGCTTCTTTCCATTATGATGCAACAGAAGTATTGCCTCTCTCCATTATGATGCAACAGAAGTATTGCCTCTCTCCATTATGATGCAACAGAAGTATTGCTTCTTTTCATTATGATGCAACAGAAGTATTGCTTCTGTCCATCATGATGCGACAGAAGTATTGCTTCTGTCCATCATGATGCGACAGAAGTATTGCTTCCCGCTCCACCGTCGTAAAGCAACAGCTCGACACAATAAAACCGTCCCGTGTAAAAAGCTAATTGAATCTAGGCACGGTGGACCCGCAGAGTTAATTTTCCGATTTACGAATCCTGCCTGCCCTGGTGGGGATCAGGGAAGATTGGTCCAAGGTCACACACGTGTACACACACACACACACACACACACACACACACACACACATACACATACAAACACAGATATACATACTCGCATACATACATACATACACACACAGATACACACACACTCGCATACATACACACACAGATACACACACACATTCAACTAACAGTATTGGTTGTTCCCTCATTAACCATCCATGATTCTACCATGACAAGGCCTGCTTCTCACCCCTAACCCTACCAGCTACACTATAACAAAACCTGTCTGCCCCCGTCCCTCCTGCCACACTATAACAAAGGTTACCTCATTTTCTCCCTACAGCTGCACTCTAACAAAGCTGTCTCTCTCTCCCCACCACCACCGTTGCCACACTATAACAAAAACACCGACTCGAACCCCTCCCAAGTTTCACCCTTCAGCTGCATGTGTAACGAGAGCTGTCCATCCACCTCCCCACTCTGCAGCTGCTCTACAACAAAACGTTGCAGCAGCTTCACCCTAACAAATGCTGTTTGCCTGCAGCTTCTCTCAAGCGAAAGCTTTCCTCCTACATCATCCCTTAACAAAAAGCTTTCCTTAGTTGTTTCACTGGACAATAGGTCTTCTGCAACAACTTTGCCAAACAATAGACATGTTCCTCCTCGTGCATCTTCACTCCAAAGTAAAAATTGTTGCCAGCAACTTCACTCAAACAAAAGCTTTCCTTCACCAACTTCATCATCGTAAAAGTTCTCTCAGTAGTCTCGGTAACAAAAGCTGTCATTATCTTAAAGTTTCGCTCCAACAAAAGTTCCCCCCAGTAGCCTAATTCACAAAGCTGTTTCCTTGAAGCTTCACTCCAGCTAGAGTTGTCCTCAGCATCTTCACTGGTAGGAACTCTACCTGTGTAGCTTCATTTTAACAATAGCTCTCCATGTGTAGCCTCGCTCGAATAAAAGCTTTCCTCAGCAGCTTCAGCAACAAAAGATAGTTTCTAGCAGCTTTACTAACGTTCCTGCTGTAGCTTTAGTGCAACAAAAGCGCTCCTCAGGAGCTGTACCTTGACAAAAGCTCTCCTCCAGCAGCTTTATCAACAAAAGTCCCCCCACCCCCCACCCGTAGATTCTTTAACAAAAGATCTCTTTTAGCGTTTCCATGCTACCAAAAGCTCTCCTCCATCAGTTCCATCCTGACAAACGGGAGCTCCAATCGAACAGAAGCTCCCCTTCAGCAGCTTCACCTTAACAAAAGCTTCACCTTAACAAAAGCTTCTCCTACTTCCGCTCTAGTGTAACAAGATCCTGTACGCCGAGGCTGATAGGTCCCATTATAGACTTGTCAGGAACAGCGGTGTCGAGGTAATTCCACCGGCTCCCTCGCTTTAAAAAGCCAGTCGCTTGTGTTTTATGCACAGGATGCACGGTGCAACACCTCGTTTATTTCTATGCGTTTTTTTTTCACTCTGTTGGTTTAGGAATATACCTTTTTTCAAACATTTTTTTTTTTTTGTTGAGCGATGAATGAGTAGCGCCTGAAAAATACTTTTTTTTGTGTGTGTGTGTACAGATTAAATCTATCCTTCTCTGTCGAGTCTTCGACCATACTGGTCTATAATCTCTCGGTGAAGTAGAAGGTCGACTGGCAGACAGTTCACAGATGGTAGGGAGGGTGGACGATCAAAGGAGGTCTTCCAGGTCGCAGCACCTGAGACCTGGACCTGCAATGATACGAGGAGTGGACATGCGTCTTCCTTCCCTGGTGCAGCGAATCTCTGGATATCTCCTCCTTATCTTCGGTCTTTCCCTCTCCTTATAGCCTTTCCACTTGGATGCTTCCAAGTCCACAAAATCCAAAAGAGTTCGAGTTAATCCCTGCTTCATTTCTGTTTTCTTCTATTAATTAAAACTCGTTTTACATCTTCGAGTGACATGACTGAGAGAGGTGTGTATACCTTTGACCATTGTCATGTAGGCTGCTCTAGAGAATAAAAGGAGACAATGGGGTAGAAGACGATAATGGTAGTGAGATGAAGGTCGTAAGTATTAGATAAGGTTCAATTATATAACTGGATATGTGAAGTGTTTTGTACTTAAGTATGCTGTCTGAAATATCCTCGTCCTCACTCGTCTTATTTCGTTCATCTACAACTCTTATACAGTAAAGGACTTCTCTACATTTTTTTTTTTAATTTCATGTTGTGTTCTCTGGTTATTCTTTTCCTACATTTCCCGAAGCACTGGTCGCTGTCTACGTCATCCATCCCTTAAAAAATCTAAAGATTATGATCAGGTTACCCCTCACTTTTCTTTCTTCCAAAGAGGGGAAATTTAACGCCTTAACCCTATCCCTGTAACTCGGTTCCGTAGTATCATCCTTGCTGCCTTCCTTTGGACCTTCTCTGTTAGCTCTTTCATCATATTCTAGTTATAGCCTTATGTAGCATCTTAAATGGTACAATGACGTCAATGGTTCAGCAATCCTGTGTGACGCACTCGCCAGACGCTTCTCCAACACTAGTAATATCCCGACCACAACGTCACGCACGTTCCGTCCATAATTACCACTGTTATCATTCCCTTCCTCGCCAACACCACCATCAATTCCTTAACTGCCACAGTGTCATTCCCTTTATCACGACACACAGATAACGGGTCTCCTTACTTTTGCCCCGACGATTCCATTGTATATACTGCTCACTTTCCCTGCACGCCTCTCACTGAATTTGTTATTGTTGTTCTCGCACTGAACATATTTCTTCTCTTAATTTGCACCTGGGCAGCATCTAAAATTGGAGAGGCATTACCCTGGTTGAATTGATAAACGCCAAAACAAAAACTAACGTACCAGTTATAGACGATGATGATAATGATAATGAAACTTAAAGATGCTACGAATAATCATATCCTCCATTTTGTACTGCAAACCACACCTAAAGCACATGACAAGATCTCTGTCCCCGCTTCATGGATCCCAACCACCCTGGTACCGAGTCCTGCTTGTACGTATATCTTCCACTTGTCTTTTCAGCAGCAGTGGAGCTCCACTGCTCAAACGACAAAGTTCGTTTGTTCCAGTAATAAGTTGCTGCCACCAATCATCTTCGTAATGTCTCCTCCTCTCTGTCCTACTGCTGTTAATTCGGCCACTGCTCTCATGACCAGCCACGTGAAAATTTGATTCTATCAGACCATCTTCTTTCATCTTGCACGGAAGCAATTGCATTCTCTTCTTTCTTCTATACCTGCGTCAACATGACCTCTCCACTTACAACAGTTGGTGCTACAAACATCTGAGAAGCTTGGTTTGATCTTCGCTGTAACCTATTTTTTCTTTCGTGTATGACGAAATTCACAATCTTACTTATCGACTGAAATGGTAAACTCTTGCCTACTCTGTGGTGGTCACAAGGAAGATTACAAAAATTTAGTTAAATGTTGTCTGATGAGTGTAGTGCACGTTAGATGAGTGAGGGTCACTTGAGTGCGGTAGTAGATGTGACTAGAGCGCGACAGGGGCCAGGTGAGCCTCGTAGATATCACTTGAATGCAATAGGTCTTGGATGAGTGGGGTGGATGCCACTTTAGTAGGGAGGATGTCGCGTAAAAGTTATGGGTGGCAGATGAGTGGGGTGGGTGTAGCATGAGTGGAGTGCGTATGACGTGAGTGGGGTGGGTCTCACGTGAGTGGGATGGGTGTCAGAAATTGGTGGTAGATGTGTGATGAAGATAGTGGGTGTCAGACACAGGAGTTCTGACACAAGAAGATCAGAATGAGTGGACGATGTGGATGCAGTAAACATTGTTGCGGTGTTAGCCAAATTTTGATTAAATTACTGACTATGATAAGAGGCATTTCTCATGGCCCGAGTCGATTGCAGGATACACCATTATGCATGTGTTTGTGAATCATTTTCGTAAGTTTTTTTGTTTCAGTCTTTTCACGCAAAAAACGGCAGCAGGAGTAGCGCCATCTTGCGAAAAAAGAAATGCGACTGAAATATCGATATATATAGTCTTGCTTGACTTAGAAGTTAAACAGTTAGAACCAGAAATTTGGGATGAAGTTGTACCCATTTTTTTCAATCCTGAACTAGTAACTGAAAGTCAACAAGGAGTCCATAATAAAAGATCAAGTTCCATGAATCTTATTGAATTCTTTTGTCCTATTGATAACAAATAGGATCGAGATACCCCCTGATGCCACATAAGCAGATACAGAAAATACTTTCGATAAAGTACCACACAAAAGAGTACCTCATGGCACAGGGAACTGAGTCTGCACATGGAGTGTGGACTGGCTCAAAGTCTGAAGTCGAGAGTCGTGGCGGCGGCCGACCAGCAGAACGTGACAAGTGGGGTGCCACAAGGATCAGGCCTGGGACCTTCCATCATCTGTGCCGATGATCTGGAGACGTGATTCGCCAGTAAATTATCAAGTTTTGCCGATGCGACACGAATTTGGGAAATAAAGCCTCGACAATGGAAGACATATTTACGACTCTAAAGTGCTTTGGACAATTCTATGAAGTGGTTGGAGGAGTGGAAAGTGGACAAATGAAGTATCAATGGACTTCGATGTTAGAAATGTTAATAGCGAATGTGAAATGTTTGGATGGTCATTGTTAGAAGCGTAGATGACTATCGGTAATGAGCTAAAATGCACAACTTAATGTCTAACTAACTGTAATAAAGCAAGCAGAATAATTCCTATATGATACCGGCTATTTTCACCTTCTTAATCTAACCTGATTTAGTGACTGCTGTTCAGTGCTGGTCACCAAACTAAAAGACGGAGAAATTGTCTAAAATGAGTATCAAGAAGTGCAAGAAAACTATCTTCCGTTTGCTTCGAAATAAACCTAAAGATGATAGCCTCCGAAGTCAGCATAGTGTTGTACTAGGAATGTTCAGACTTTAGAGAGACCAATCATAAGTTAACGAAACACTAAATAAGTTGGACGGTATAATTCATCATAATATTTTCATGTTAGAGATACAATGCCTGTACTAACAACGTAGACCTAAAGGGATGAGGATGTAAATAAATGTAGGTGAACTTCAGTGCAGCTATAGAGATATTGCAGCTCTAACCTAACACTATAGATCTATGCATACCTACCACACCAGGCACGCTTACCACACCTGGCACACTCGCCATACTGGTCACAACTACCACACCTGGCACACTCGCCATACTGGTCATAACTACCACACCTGGCACACTCGCCATACTGGTCATAACTACCACACCTGGCACACTCGCCATACTGGTCACAACTACCACACCTGGCACACTCGCCTAACTGGTCATAACTACCACACCTGGCACACTCGCCATACTGGTCACAACTACCGCACCTGGCACACTCGCCATACTGGTCACAACTACCACACCTGGCACATCTACCACACATACTATTCACAGGCCAGTATGTTGTCACTCTCAGAACCGTTTTTTTTTCTTTAATCATTTTTCTCAATGAAATAAAGCTACATTTTATAAAAAGTTTGTCATCATCAATATTTCGTAGCAGTTGTAAAACCTGTTTCAACAGCATCTCTTGGAAAACTGAATTTTTCAAGATTCTATTCTTCCTGGACTAATATTGACCTGGGTAGAGCAAACGCTGAGAAAAGCCGTATTTCAGAAGCAGCGGAGACTACTTATTACTTACCCCTTTGATATTCCTGTCTGGGGGAAGGGTGGGGATGTGTCTGGTGGTGGCAAGGGCTCCTCCTCCTCCTCCTGAAGGGCATGGATTACTTACTGTGCGGCAGGAAGCCCTCCTAGGGGCTCTGAAGGGCCAATATGCTTCCACCTGGGGAGGGAGGGAGGGAGAGACGCTTCTTTTTTGCCATAGGAGGAACGTTCACTGTCTGCGCTAGAATAAGCCATTTCCGGGTCTTTGATAACTCGCCAGGTGACGTCTTATCTCCCGCTCACGTATTCACAGGTGTGAACGAAGGTCTGTCTGTCTTTCGTTGCTACTCGTTCATCGAATATGTAAAATGCATTTAATTATACACTATCTTCCGTAGAGGATCTAGTAGTGTAGCGTTCCTTTAACTTTACCCGAGACTGAGTACGTACTCACGAGTGAAAGACGAGGCGAGCGCGTAGTGCTCATCGCAAGGATATGCAGGGTTTCGAATCAAGAACGAGTCGAGTGAGTTACGTGTTGTTGAGTGTTTAGTCTGAGATGGAGAGATTGTATGTTTGTGGACTGAAGCTTAACAGTCCAAGTGTAGGTTAGACAGAGTGGAGACAGCTACGTGGGCCAAAGGAGTGACAACTGACAGCCACCGCAGTGCTTGCCTACCTCTGAGATAGTGGAATATCTTTCATGCACATCTATTACGATCGTAATCAAAAGGCAGTTCCTTATTACAACGCGAGATGAAACGTAGTGAAATTCTGCACTTGGCAGTGAAGTGGTTGGTGACGGTAGGTGGTAGTGTGTGGTTATTGTGGAGTGTGTGGCGACGAGTGTGCGTGTTGGAGGATGTGGTGTGCTAAGCCCTGGTTAAAGCCACCTTGCAAGCTGCCGGTTCAATAGCCAGCCTCGCCTGAGTCGATAGATTGAGAGCTTTACGTGGAGTAGAGATACCGTAGTGTATGACTTGAGCCTTCCTGGGGGGCTTTTATTGTGTGTGTGTGTGTGGTGACAGTGGTGTGTGTCAGGTGACGGTGGAGTGTGTGGTGACGGTAGTGTGTGTGTGTGTGTGTGTGTGTGGTGACGGTAGTGTGTGTGTGGTGACGTTGATGTGTGTCAGGTGACGGTGGAGTGTGTGGTGACGGTAGTGTGTGTGTGGTGACGTTGATGTGTGTCAGGTGACGGTGGAGTGTGTGGTGACGGTAGTGTGTGTGTGGTGACGTTGATGTGTGTCAGGTGACGGTGGAGTGTGTGTGTGGTGACGGTAGTGTGTGTGTGTGTGTGTGTGTGTCTGTGTGTGGTGACGGTAGTGTGTGTGTGGTGACGGTAGTGTGTGTGTGGTGACGGTAGTGTGTGTGTGTGTGGTGACGGTAGTGTGTGTGTGTGTGTGGTGACGTTGATGTGTGTCAGGTGACGGTGGAGTGTGTGGTGACGGTAGTGTGTGTGTGGTGACGTTGATGTGTGTCAGGTGACGGTGGAGTGTGTGTGTGGTGACGTTGATGTGTGTCAGGTGACGGTGGAGTGTGTGTGTGGTGACGGTGGTGTGTGTGTGTCTGTGTGTGGTGACGGTAGTGTGTGTGTGGTGACGTTGATGTGTGTCAGGTGACGGTGGAGTGTGTGGTGACGGTGGTGTGTGTGTGTGTGTGTGGTGACGTTGATGTGTGTCAGGTGACGGTGGAGTGTGTGTGTGGTGACGTTGATGTGTGTCAGGTGACGGTGGAGTGTGTGTGTGGTGACGGTGGTGTGTGTGTGTGTGGTGACGGTAGTGTGTGTGTGTGTGGTGACGTTGATGTGTGTCAGGTGACGGTGGAGTGTGTGTGTGGTGACGTTGATGTGTGTCAGGTGACGGTGGAGTGTGTGGTGACGGTGGTGTGTGTGTGTCTGTGTGTGGTGACGTTGATGTGTGTCAGGTGACGGTGGAGTGTGTGGTGACGGTAGTGTGTGTGTGGTGACGGTGGTGTGTGTGTGTGTGTGTGTCTGTGTGTGGTGACGGTGGTGGTAGTGTGTGGTTATTGTGGAGTGTGTGGCGACGAGTGTGCGTGTTGGAGGATGTGGTGTGCTAAGCCCTGGTTAAAGCCACCTTGCAAGCTGCCGGTTCAATAGCCAGCCTCGCCTGAGTCGATAGATTGAGAGCTTTACGTGGAGTAGAGATACCGTAGTGTATGACTTGAGCCTTCCTGGGGGGCTTTTATTGTGTGTGTGTGTGTGGTGACGTTGATGTGTGTCAGGTGACGGTGGAGTGTGTGGTGACGGTAGTGTGTGTGTGGTGACGGTAGTGTGTGTGTGGTGACGGTGGTGTGTGTGTGTGTGTGTGGTGTGTGTGTGTGTGAGTGTGTGTGTGTGTGTGTTGTGTGTGTGTGTGTGGTGACGTTGATGTGTGTCAGGTGACGGTGGAGTGTGTGGTGCCGGTGGTGTGTGTGTGTGTATGGTAACGGTGGTGTGTGTGTGTGTGTGGTGACGGTGGAGTGTGTGGTGACGGTAGTGTGTGTGTGGTGACGTTGATGTATGTGTGTGTGTGTGTGTGTGGTGACGGTGGTGTGTGTGTGTCTGTGTGTGGTGACAGTGGTGTGTGTCAGGTGACGGTGGAGTGTGTGGTGACGGTAGTGTGTGTGTGTGTGGTGTGTGTGTGTGTGTGGTGGTGGTGTGTGTGTGTGTGTCTGTGTGTGGTGACGGTGGTGTGTGTGTTGTGTGTGTGTGTGTGTGTGTGTGTGGTGACGTTGATGTGTGTCAGGTGACGGTGGAGTGTGTGTGTGGTGACAGTGTAGTGATATGTGCGTCTTCAAAACAAAGTGAGAGTTCTTCACTAGTGGGGTCCTGAATCTTGAACTTTTCTCGCATCTAGTAACCTCTTTTCATCCTTGGTAAACTGCTGACAATCACAGTTCCGTTGCTTGATACATTCCAACCATCCACCACCCTTACACAAAACCAACACCTCGTTACATCCCTTTCTAACACACGCCTTGCCCAGCTGCTCACTGTCAACATTGACCGAGTGACTTAGAAACTTAATTGGTAGTTGTCAGGTTCACCGTGTCTCCTCTCTCCTCTATTGCAGACAACTTTGCAATAGATCTTGATTCAAGTGTATTTTGGTTGCTCTTCTTTACATTCTTGCCATCGGATTTCACTTTTTGTTCAGCGACCGGACTTGAGAGCCATAATCCAATATTGAACTGATGTTTTTTTTGCGAATGTCATTACCAAACATTTTCTTATCTGTGTACTTGAAGGTGATTCAATTTTTCGCCAGCAGACAGTTTGCTTCCTTAACAATTTTCCTGATGTGCGGTTCTGGCAACAGGCAGGACACATTGTCGATCCCTTGGTCTCTGTCAGACTTGGATTCTTCTAGTTTATTTTCCGCTAATCAATAATGTCATAGCGGTCTTCATTTACCGCGCACCCGCCTTATTAACTCGTGTACCCTAGTCATTACCTCCTGTGTACCCTACTCGTTACCTCCTGTGTACCCTACTCATTACCTCCTGTGTACCCTACTCATTACCTCGCGTGTACCCTACTCATTACCTCGCGTATACTCCGATTGTATTCCATAATCCCTTTTTCAGACCAACTTTGTAGTTTGACCAAGGTACTCTCGTAAGCTGGTGCATTCGTTATAATTCCTCGCATCTCTCATGACGTTGGCATCATCCACAAACATGCTTAGATAAGAATGCGGTTCATCAGGTTAGTCACTGGTCTCCACAAAATATAGCAGTAGGCCCAAAATTCAACCCTGCGGCACGCCACCGGTGACCTCGGCCAATTTTGAAAATAATCCTTTAACTTGCATCCTTTACTTCCTCTTACCGAGGTACTTTGTCCATTGAAGAAGTCTGCACATTGTTCGTGCCTGTAGCTCCTCCTTGGCCAGTGTTGTTAGTAGCGTCTCCCTTCGGACGGTGCCTTAATTTATCGGTTAATTTACCACCGTTCTCTTGAACATCTGCTTATAAAACGCTCCTAGGTCCTCTACGTGTGTTCCTAACCCTCTCTACCTGTAAAATTAGTGTTTCCAAAGAGGATTTCAACGAATAATCTCCCTGCTGTTGCTGCTGCCGTGTGTAATGACCTATTTTGTTATAATTGCCTGTTGGTGCTGTATGGGGAGGGACTTTAACACGCGTAAGGCCACCATCTCTGTAACATTGTCTATCATACTGCATTTTAAACTTTTGTATGTTGTCCACATTTGCTACTTCCTTGTTCAGTTTGTTCACTTCAGACGCTACTCTTATACTATCTAAATCATTGGAAGTGTAACTATCTCCATCATTAAGCTGGTTTAGAAATTCAAAGCCCTTGATCAGGTCACCCCTCATTCTTCTTTCTTCTGTGGCGAGCAAATCTAAGGTTCCTATCCTGTATTCTATTGCTCAGTTCTCTCGATTCCGGTACCATTTTTGTTGGCTTCTTCTGGAGTTTCGTTATTAGCTCTTTTTGATATCTCAGTTGCAGTGACCAGACTTGAGAGCCATATCCTAGGTTTGGTTTTATGTACGCCATGAATAGCTATTTCCTTAACCAAAAACATTAAGGCTATTATGATATTTGCCGGAAGACAGTTCGCCTCTACTATTCTTCCACTGTTGGACTTTAGTTTCAAGTTGGAGATGTTGTCGACTCCTGAGTCCATCTCGCGCAAAGAATCCTGATCATTTCCTGCTGGATATTATTCATAACAAGGACGACTTTCACCGTGTCCCATCCTCTTTACATTTGTTTGGGTTCAGATTCATCAACTTTGTATTGTATCACATCAAAAAAACTATTATGGAGTCTGTCAAGGTCTCCTTGAAAGCTGATTCAATCCTCTACTCTTTTCATTTCTCTCATGACCTTGGCATCATCTGCAACAATAGCCCTCTTAAATTCCATAGCTTCTGGCAAGTCGTTCGTATAGATCAAGAAGATTAGCGGTCTCGAAACAGGACCCTGCGACACTCCACTGGTGACCTCCACTCGGGTCGAGAGGGCTCCTCCAACATCTTTTTTTTTTTTTTTTTTTCCCAGCCATTAAGTTAATTTTTTTTCATTAGAGGCCTCTCTCCTTTATTCCTGTTTGGTATGTGAGTGGTATAAGAGTGTCGCAGTGGTGGAGTGTGTGATGGCGGTGGTGAAGAGGAACGTATTATGAGGGTGGACTGTGTGGTAATGATGGACTGTATGGTGATGGTTGAGTGTTTGGTGGTGGTAGTGTATGTGTTGATAATAGTGGAGTGTGTGGTGACGGTGGTGGTAGTGTGTGGTTATTGTGGAGTGTATAATGACGGTAGTGGTGGTAGTGTGTGGTTATTGTGGAGTGTGTGGCGACGAGTGTGCGTGTTGGAGGATGTGGTGTGCTAAGCCCTGGTAAAGCCACCTTGCAAGCTGCCGGTTCAATAGCCAGCCTCGCCTGAGTCGATAGATTGAGAGCTTTACGTGGAGTAGAGATACCGTAGTGTATGACTTGAGCCTTCCTGGGGGGCTTTTATTGTGTGTGTGTGTGTGTGTGTGTGTGTGTGTGTGTGTGTGTGTTCATTTGTAAGTTACTGTGTGTATTTATCATGTACGTTACGTTGATCACTGAGGTTCGTATATACCTCCATGTCTTGTGAATTGCAGATTTAACTGTATTTTTCTTCTTTGATCACCCAAGCTGTATGAAACTGCTGACTTGTGTACCCTGCCTAAGCATAGAGTTTAATTTGTAGTTCTTGAATCGTTTCATTGCTTGGACGATAAATCGCTTCGATATATTCAGGAGGAACTTTGAAAACCCCAAACTCCAGATATTTATGTCTTGGTGGTTCCAGTCAATACCTCTAGTCTTAAGTTTGAATATTCAGTGGAGTGTGAATGTTTTCTAGCATATTTGCTAATTCGATATTACCTTCTTGCCAAAGAGGTGATGAAAAACAACAATATTCAGGTTTACGGACTATAAGTTCTTTGAAAATTGTCTTCGTTACTTTTCCTTTCTAACTCGTTTTGACAGTTCGTAGAATCCATCTGACCGTATTTTTTCAAGACTGCGATGCTTTTCTATGTTCAAGTATTAGGTTGTGAAATAGCTGACTGCTATATCACAGACCTGGTCTGACTCCACCCTAGATGTGCTGATGTTTTGCTCAATCCTAGCTATAATGATGAGGCCTGGCTCAGTCTGCGCTCTACTGACACAGCATGAGAACATTGCGATATAGTGTCGACCTATGAACATATTCACAGTGCTAATATAAGACATAGACATAGAGGTCAACATAGAAACATGCCGACATGGTGCCAACATAGGGAAATACTGACATAGTGTCAACATAGGAACATGCCCACATAGTGAAAGCATAGGTACATACTAAATGCCAATATGGGAAGATGTTGACATTGTATCAACACAGGGATATACTAATATAATGCTAGGATAGGATCACAATGACATAGTGCCAATATAGGAACGTAGAGAGCCACCATAGAAACAGGCTGACAAAGTGCCAAGATGAAGACAGTATATTACACAGAGGACACGCCGTCCACTAGAACAAAAGGAGGGAAGACTCTACCTCAGCACAAGGGCGTGTAATGACACACTCCACTACGACGGATGAGCGGAAACAGAATACGTGGAACGAGTGGTTCATTAGGAGAAAAAAAGAAGTGGAGATTTCAGGTTGAGGTGAGTGCCAATGGCTCCCAGGAGTCATATTGCTCTCATATTCTCCGCCTTTATAGGAAGAAGTAAGAAGAAATGGTCTGGTGGAGGGAAGAATATGGTATGACGCTCTTCATCACCTACGCTTTTATCACTCTCGTTATCATTCTTTGCTCTGGATCATATCATCATCTGCGTCTGTGGCAAGGCGTGTGTCTTAAAGGTCTTAGGGTCCTTACTCTTGTTTCCTTTCCTACATATTATCGAACACCATCCGTACGTTCGCCTTCTCTCAGGACACCATCTATAGTTCCTCCCGATACTGGCCATGGCTACCTTCCAGACCCAACTTGTGTATCATGAGATCAATGGATTCAGTCAGTGCCCGTAAGAAAGGTACGCCATTTCAGCGGTGTTTACGTGTGTCTTCACCGTTTCATTCCAGTTGTAGTGGACTCTGTTTCATTTCACTCGTTGTTTTCATGGTTTCATTCCACTCGCTGTGTACATGCCATTCGTTGTGTACACCACACCACTCCACTCATCGTGCACACCGTTCCATTCCACCCATTATGTTCACTCTTCCACTACACTCGTCGTGTACACCTTTCCTTACCACTCGTTGTGTTCACTATTCCATTCCACACGTTGTTTACCTCATTCTATTCTACCTGTGGTGCACACAGTTCCATTCCACACGCTATGGCTCTCGTCATGTAGTAAATATGAGGCTCGTGTCGTACTGTGAGGGATGGGCGTGTAGTGACCCAGGAAGGAGAGGCTAGTGATACACGTCAGGTTCAGCTGCACGTGATGACGACGACGGAACTGGGTTAATCCAACGTGGAATCTGAAGTTGCGAGAACAGGAACGTGGAAATACGTGGCCCTTGCTTACCTGCGGTAGCAACAATAGCAGAGGTAGCAGTAATAGGAGCAGTAGCAGTACAAGAAGAAGCAGCAGTAGAAGGAGAGACAGCCGTAGCACAAGCAGCAATAGAAGCGACATGAACAGTAGCAACAGAAGCAGCAACATCAACAGAAGAGGGAGCAGTAGCAACAGAAGAGGCAGCAGGAGGAATAAGGAGGATGAGCAGCAGCAAGAGTGTGAGCAGCAGGAACATCGAAAGCTTAAAATGTCGACAGCTGTGTGTGTGTGTGTGTGTGTGTGTGTGTGTGTGTGTGTCCACAAAGCCTGATGACGCAGCCCTGCTCCGAAAGGACCCAGCGCCGGGTAGTACGTCCAATGTTTATCAACTCTGGCCACTAACGCCAACCTCCCGAAGTTACCTCGTTAGTATAGTTCGTTAAAACAAATTAATTCAGGCCTCCTGATGTGCCTTGCGTGGATGCGGGCAGCTAGGGGGGTGGGGAGGAGGGGGGGGGGGGGGGTATGCCCCGCGCTCCAGGCCAGCCCTGGTGATGTAGGGAAGGCCTCAGGGTTGAGGCTCATCAGGTCCAGGGGCTAAATTGCTGACGGTATACTCCCCCCCCCTCTCTCACCCCCTTGGGACTGAGTGATGATCCATAGAAGGGAGATACACCTGATGAGAGAGAGAGAGAGAGAGAGAGAGAGAGAGAGAGAGAGAGAGAGAGAGAGAGAGAGAGAGAGAGAGAGAGAGAGAATTATACGAATATTATCATTATCATTATCATAATATTATAACCTCAGGGCTTCTTGCATCTTCAAGCTTGTGTTACAATCAGTAGGAGGGAAAGGATGGGCTCCTTTGAAGTGAACCATTCTTGGACAAGGTCTCGCAGCCGACGATACAACTTGGCTGAAGGTGAGTTTTCACTCGCGGCGTAAGCACATGCAGGCGGAGACCCGTGTCAGAGCAGTAATGAGAGCAGGCACAGCACACCACAGCAGAGCAGAGCAACGTTGCTGAGGGAAGGCTCTACAAACGGTGAAGAAATGGTTGAGTTAAGGCTTGGCGGACCATCATCCTCCCTAAACACACCAGGGCCTCACCATAGATAAGAGACGATGGTTATCATTCAGAGTTCACAATTGTGTTCTTGAAGGAATGGACAGATGATGACAGCCACGCGCCACAGGAGGCAACCCGCTTATCCAGTTCTCATAGGACACACACACACACACACACACACACACACACACACGGTGCGAGGGATTTACCAGGATCACTACGATGATTAAAAGACTTAATCCCGGGCAAAATATAGGAGGGAATGAAACTGGATTTAGTTGAGCGAGAGGCTGAAATCGTATGGTTTTAATGTTTTTTTTTTAAATGTTTATGGACCAAATTCCTGTCTTTTTGCTGCGTCCTTGAGCTCTACGTACTATGATTGATCCTGTTTGTGTCTTTCACTGTTTGGGTTTTGTTTGTTGCTATGCACGTTATCTCGTGCATGTTATTGCCTTGTGTGTGTGTATGTGTGTGTGTGTATGTGTGTGTGTGTGTGTGTGTGTAATGACTTATGGCAACTGTTGGTGTGTTACGGAGAAAGTCTTACACTTGTATTGCCTTTTCCCTCAGCCTTGTGTTTATATAGCATGTCTTTATATATGTATATACCCTCCCCATCTGACGCTAGGAGCTCATTTGTCGACCATCACCGAAGGGGGGGGGGGATGAAAAGATGTAACCACCATTTTGTACTATATTGGGAGCGAGGTATCGTGTAAGCCCCATTCTTTCGCTCATCAATTTAGGAAGAAGAGCAGTGGTCCCAAGGCTGAGTTCTGCGGCACGCCACTGGCGACCCCCAGTCCATTTCGAAAAGTCTTCTCTTACCTACGTCCCTTCTTCCCTTCCAGTTAAGTAATTATTGATCCATGGTAGAAGTAATTCTATCCTTATTTCCTCTTGAACATCCATCTTCTTTACCAACCTGTTTGGCGATTCATCCTCAAACCCGTTTGGTAGTCCAGGAAGACATTGAGCCACCCAGAGTCTTCTGTTTCGTAGAGGACGACGAATTTCGTTACTCATGACCTTCCCTCCCTGAACCCGTGTTGTCTCCCACTTGGGGGTAGTTTCTCCTCTGCAAATAGCGGTCCATTTTATTTCTGATCATATTTTCCAGCATCTCACAGACCACACTCGCTAGACAGATCGGTCTGCAATTCGCTGGAGTTTTCTGATCATTTCCCCTTCTAAAGATAGGTACGATATATGTTCTTTTCTACTCTCACGCGATATCTTGAACATTTCAAGCACCTGTCAGGCGTATCTGCACACTTCTTCAGCACGTATGGAGAAACGTTATCAGAACCACGAGCCTTTATATAGATCACATGGCCTTTCCTTGCCTGTTTATTCCTTTTTTAACAACTTCAATTGAGCTGGTCCTTGAGTGCCTGGCATATCTCTGCATCCTCCTCCACAACTCTTCCCACTGACTCCCCTTTTAGCCTGATTAGCTGCTCTTTAAACTGACATTTTATTTTCTGAGCAACTCTCAAGAAAGCCTGGGACCACATCTTGCCTTGTCCTTCATATTCGCTATAGAGACTCTCATCCACGTCTTGGTACACTCATTTCTTGATGTTTTATATTCTTCAATAGTAGCTGGTTGGCTGGCTGGCTTTATCTCCACACAATATTCTTAGGCTCTTCTGCTTTTTTGACATATTTCATACAATCATTCTCTCTCTCTCTCTCTCTCTCTCTCTCTCTCTCTCTCTCTCTCTCTCTCTCTGTGAGATCCGTTATCAGAACCTCACTATATCTAAACACAGCGTATGATCACTGATTCCTATTGCAGCTTATTTATTCCTTCATTGTTGTCTTTGTAAATCTGAATTGGTTCACTGGATAAGTTAGAATTACCTGTGTTGTTATTCTCTCCCGCCGCATCTACCTTTTCCGGTTAGGCATCGTATGATTGGGTCATTGACTTCAAATTCTTTGTAACTTTATTTATCACGTATTACGAGGGCCAGTCTCCCTCCTCCTCCTCCTCTGTCATATCTTTCCCTCACTTATTCCTCCGGTCAGATGAGCACCAGGGTGTATGAAGAAGCGTCCAGGTGAAGCCACGGAGAGGTGTGTAAGTGTTTCATTGTGGGTAGGTGTATACTGAAGAATGGATGTGAGCAAATGAGACCATTCTTCGTCTGTACCTGACGCTTAATCGCTACACGGGAAAATTGAGAACGAACACTTATCACATTATACTTGATGATTAAGTGTTGTCTCCAGCGATATCGAGGGTAGGTTGCTCCTGTATCGGTTTTTGAACACACGCCGTTCTGACTCGTTATCTTTGATTAAACATTTGTATTTTGTTTTCTCAGACACCCACCGCCGTGCGTTTAAAATAGTCGCCGCTGGAACTATATCATTACTTGTCAAAGATTAAATGAAATACGTCGCGTTAAAGTTTCTTGCTCTCAAGAAAAGGGGCACAAGAGAGAAATAACGCTTTGTGTAAAAAGTTTCCAGTGAAGGAGATAGATGGCGCTGGAAGCCTTTCAAATGTCAGTAACTGCAACCCGTTTTCAAGGAATCATCTGCCGACTACTTGGTTGAAGATGGGAAATCTAAAACCGGAGAGTTTGACGGGGGTCTTTAAAGGCGTTAATGTGGCAGATGTCCCCGTTCTGTTTGGGAGGTACCTGAAGATAACCATCTCGATATCCAGTACACATTAGACCCTTTTTTGTCTCAAAAGAAAGTTGTGCCATTTTTTTCAAAATCCAGCTGAGAACTAATTTTTTTTTCTTGAAATGGCCTGTTATCATTCTTGGCCTTGTCCAGGAAGTAGCGGTGTTATCCTCCTCTCTGACCTTATATGATGGTTTCCGTTGCATGTCTTCTGTCTTGTAATCCTTCATCATTCTCTTGCTCTTTCCTCTTTTTTTCTCTATCACCTTTGATGGCGATTCTCCTTAATTCGTCCTTGTTAGCAAGTCTGTTCCCCCTTGTTTCAGTCCCCCTTGGCTACCGAGAACTTAATGGTTACCTCTCTTACGTATTCACCAAATCTGTTGATTCTTTATTGCTGCTTTTACCTCTATCACTCCACCTGGCGTTTGTGACGGCCTCTACAAGTCTAATAATCGGCATTTCTTCCTCTTTTCGCTAATGTTCCTCCGGTCCAAGATATCATCAACGACCTCAGTTTCATTATCTCTCTTCATCAGTGACCTCAGCTTCGGTGCAACCCACTTGTGGGCAAAGTCCTTAAGAGTTGCTTCAGCAACCTCCTATATAATAGTCTCTCTCTCTACTTCCCACCTAAACCTCTATTTTCGCCAGCATTTAGCGATCCTGAAATTTGTACACCATTTGTTTTCCTATTTTTTTTCTGAACTATCCTCCAAAGCTTCCATCGCGCTAACCATCCACTTTCCTGATTGCTCTGCTCCTAACAGTGTACATTATCCCCGTACCATCATTAAGTGCTCCACCAGGTATCTCTGCTCTCAGTGTCCTCGGATCTCTGCTCTTCAGTACCAGCAAATTCCCTCTGGTTTTGCCACTGGGCCGAAGAATTCCCTTTCTCCTGTGTTCTGTTCTTGATTTTCACCGGTTTCTGATCTCTATTTATGTGAGCACTTTCTCGAAGTCTCCCATGGGCATACAGACACGACCCTCCTGACCGTTTTCTGTGGTACTTTCCGCTAGATTAGAGTTCTTGACTCGTTAACACTCATCTCATCGTCTTCGTTCGCTTTAGTTCTCCTAAATGTTTCTCTTGGATGATGCTTCTTATTAACTTGGTTTTCCCTCCCATTTGAGGACGCTTCTCGTAATCTATGGTTTGATTCCTTGATGCGCGCGCGCGCGCGCGTGTGTGTGTGTGTGTGTGTGTGTGTGTGTGTGTGTGTGAATAAGATAAATAAGTAAATATTGTAGCTAACGGTTTAGTGGACGTAGGCAACCAATCGGTTGAGAAAAAAAAAGGTTGAGATACTACAGGTATTACAGAACTATGGGTCACGATAGTAACTACATAGTTAGCTAATCATAACAAGAGCTTAAGATCAAGGTTGGGTTAGATATTTGCATACCTTGGATAAGCACACGAGTGAGGTACACCGAGACAGTCCGGGTGTTAGGTATACAGAAGTGTTTACGGAGTAAATATTGTCGTTTATAGATCATGCGTTTAGTTTAACATCAGGCAACTGATACAGTAATACTGTAGCAGACGTACAACGTAGACGAACAGAAAACTGAAGTAATTACTTGCTTAGCTAGGAACTTGTTCGTAGATTGTTTATATAAAGTTTACAATGGTGGGTATAGGAGTGTTGCTATATCTGAGTGCACGAGCTCTGACCGTGATAACGAACTGTGGTCCGTGGTGGTGGGGCGTCTGAAGGGAGGAGGTCTTGTGTCCGTGGTGGTACGTAGTGGCCAACCATGTCAGTAAGAATTGGGTCGTTTTTTCTTGACCATACGTGGGGAAGTGAACGACGGGATAGGTGTGGTTGTTCTCGGAGGTTGGTGGCGTCTGTCTCATTAAAATCCCCAAATATCACAACCATGAAGTGAAGGGACCTTGTCCTGGGTTTGTCGCATGTGGGAGGAGGGGCGCAGAGGGGAGTAGACCACGCTGTAGATGATGGTACCAGCTTGCCGTGGTTGTAGTGTGTGTGTGTGTGTGTGTGTGTGTGTGTGTGTGTGTGTTTGTTTTTTTTTTATTCTAAGAAGACGCAATTTTGTCATTGTATCCGTCTGTTTGTCCCTTCCTCTTTCCGCTTGTTCATTTGTCCGTCCGGTCTTTAACCTGTCACTTCTTCTGTTTGCTATCTCGCCTGTCTGGTTGTCCATCAGTTGGCTGCTTGTCTATTGTCTGTCATTCCGTTTGTTTGCCTGTCTGTCTGCTCGTTCTTCCTTCTATAGTTATGTTGTCCTTCGAATATCAAGGTCACTGTCGTCTGTGGAATAGTAGGTTCACTGGTCTACCTAAAGGATTAAAGTCGATGTTCTCCGCAGAAGATTAAGCTGTCCGGAGAATGTCAAGGTCTCCTCTGTGTGAAGGGTTACGAAGGTCACCGTCGTGTTTGGGATATCAAGGTCGCTGACATGCGTATAAGAGAGACTGTTATTCTTATTATGACTTCCTCACCATCTATCTTGACCTCAAGGTGTTGTGACCTTCCCTTCGACCAAAGAGGAGAACTTATTGATTTTTTCCTAAAGAAGATTCTTGTGACGCTACTAGAATATAAAAGCTGTGACGCATCTGGAAAAGCTGTGACGGGAATGAAAAATAAAAGGCTGTGACACAACTAAAAGTAGAGCTGTGACGCTGGTAAAAGAAATAAAATATTTTGCGAACGGTAACTTAACCAAACTTTTCCCCCCTTGGCTTTCCGTAGCAGAAGAAAACGGATGTAGTGTAATCTGGGGATCAGGAGGACAAAGGCCCCAGTCACGCTCTGTGGAACAGGAGGGTGAGGAAAGATGGCTCCCTATTGTGATAACGTACGACCTTTCAACGCGAAGGTCCCTCCTTGTGCATGGAGGTACGACCCACTCAAGTATGGAGGTACGACCCCTTTGAGCATGAAGATACGACCCTTGAGCACGAAGGTATCACCCTTGAGCATGAAAGATCGACCTTTGAACACAAAGATACGACTCTGGTACACGATGGTACAATCGTTGAACATGAAAGTACGACCTTTGTACATGAATATACGATTATTGAACACGAATGTACACCCTCGAACACGAAGATTTGACCCACGAAGAAAAGAGTACGACTCTTGAACAAGATGTCACGAACCTAGAACACGAAATTCCAATCACTGAACAACTCGAAGGTACAATCCTCGAGCAAGACAATATGGCAAGTGAGCACGACGTATACGACCCTTGAGCAGGCGGCACGAGCCTTGGAGATGAAGGCCTGGCTTTCGACCTGATCCTTGATTTACATCTGCCGTCTTCAAGAGGCAACACTCGCTCCCCCGCATACACAACTTGGTTCATTGCACAAAATTTCGAGAGTTCTTACGTTGTACACTGACGTAGAGACCGGCCATTTCTGTCGTTATAACTTCGTAGCTTCTAATGTTTATTCTGTATTGTTCACCGTTAACGGCTTAGAGTGTGGAGGAATATGTTCCGTTGCTATGAGAGTTTGCGGGCTCCAAAGCCAAATTGTAGAGTAGTCGAAGATGCGTAATGCCAAGGAGCTGATGAGGTTTCAGGGGATGTCGAGCCAAGTGATGCTGGAGTTAAGGACTGCAGGAATCGAAGGATGTTGAAGCCAAGGAGAGAACGAAGCCAAAAGAATTAAGATTGAGGGTGATAAGGCCAAGGAGAAAGCTAAGCGAATCGGATAGTGAATTCGAACGGTGCTGAAGCCAATGAAAGGGCGAAACTAAGGGGATTGTAAAGTCAAAAGGGTGTTGAAGCCTATGAGAAAGCGAATCTTAGAAGATACTGAAGTCAGAGTGAGAGAAAACAAGGTGAATGGAGTTGGGAATTGGGAAACCAAAGGGTGTTGAAGCCAAGAAGAGAAGGGAGCGGTTGAACCGCAGTGGTGATGAAGTCAAGAGCTCTTGTATTTCAGTGGCAGACGTTGGCTTGCTTCACACTCTGGAGGTACAGCCTGGTCGGTCAGGAGTGAGGGTCAGCCATGGTAACTTCGAGTAGTCCAGGTTTACGTATGTTCCTTAAACTCGAAAGCTTCATTCGTGAGCAAAAGGTCCTCGTAGATGCCAGGCCTGAAGTAAAGAAGAAAACGTTAGAGAGAAAGAAAACTCAGGAGAGACTGACAAGTTAGAAGAGGAAAGATAATCTGTTGTGCTTTGGAGGAAGAGGAATTCCCGTTTTATGAAGATGGCCAGATCGCAACTCATGGGCAAGGAAGACGTGATGGGCAGGGGAGACGTGATGGGCAGGGAAGGCATGATGGGCAGGGAAGACGTGAGAAGATACAGATCTTAGAAGCTCACTGGTGTAGGGAGAGTCATCCATCACAGCGACCCATCCTCCAGGTACAAAGGCGGACGTTGTCATCACGTGACACAATGTATGTGGCTTGTGTGCGTACGTGCCACTTTGATGGTCCCTTGTTGATGTCTTGAGTCTTGGTCACAGTGTATGTGTGTGTTCCTATATACTGGATCCCCTGTCTGTATGAGCATTTGTTTTCCGGTTTATGTGATCTTGCAGGGACGTGATCACTATGTTTAACTCGTGTGGCCTCGTCTCTCTCTCTCTCTCTCTCTCTCTCTCTCTCTCTCTCTCTCTCTCTCTCTCTCTCTCTCTCTCTCTCTCTCTCTCTCACACACGCTAACCTGAGCCAGGTATCCATTGATCGACCAGCCCTAAGGGGAGGATGAACACCTATGTTGGGTGTAGGACCGAGTTCCTCTCTCAGTATTCGGATCTATGCAGGTCCGACCCCCTGGCCAGCCTAAGCTGACTCATGGTCAGTTACGCTAACCACTAAACCACGGAGGCCCGTGTATGTATCCAAACATAAAATGAATAAAGAACGGTCCATTGGATGTGCGCAGCCGTTTAGCTGAAAATACACAGTTGAGGTATTACAGAAGTGGGAGGCCATGATAGAGACCAGTTAACTAATCATACAAGAGTTTAAGATTAGGATGAGCTGGATATTGCTGCACTTTGGACAAGCATATGGGTCAGGTACGTTTAGATAGCTAGGGTGGCAGATGTACAGGAATGTTTGCAGAGTCAGTGGCGTGTTTTATACATTGTAAGCTTGACTGAATATTAAGCTTAGGTGAATACTTACAGGAGTACAATGCTCGACAGTGTAGTGTGTGTGTGTGTGTGTGTGTGTGTGTGTGTGTGTGTGTGTGCGCGTGCGTGCGTAAGTAAATAACTCCTTTTTCTTGCTCATGTGTGTTCCTTTCTTGCATTTGTTGTGGATCGTCTTTCTTAGTGCAGTTCAGCAGCAGCAGTGCACGATCCCTCCTCCTGCCCCTGCGTAGCGCCGCCAGCACTGCTCCGCTGGCCTCCGTCTGCTGTGAATAATTCCCTTTGGTTCACCATCTTCGCCCCCTCCCCCATCCCTACCCCCACCAACCACCTCACCTCACCTCAGCTCCGCGTTTCATTGTTTGCTTTTGCTGTGACCTTCCTGTCATACAGAGTATAACTGTGACAGTCTCGTCTTACCGTATATCAATTCTAGTTCATGTTTCTTAGTATTGGATTGAGGTTCTCCTGTGACCCTTGACCTCCTGACCCCCAGCACCTCCTACCTGCGGTAGCATATCCTGTTCTATCCTGCAATTATCATATCTTTATCTCTCTCCGTTCGCTAACGTGTCCAACTCTACCTCAGCTAACATGCTATAACCCCCCCCCCCCAGCTAACATGCTGTACTCCCCCCAGCTAACATGCTGTGCTCCCTTCCCCTTAGCTAACATGCTGTGCTCCCTTCCCCTTAGCTAACATGCTGTACTCCCTTCCCCTTAGCTAACATGCTGCACTCCCTTCCCCTTAGCTAACATGCTGCACTCCCTTCCCCTTAGCTAACATGCTGTACTCCCTTCCCCTTAGCTAACGTAACATCCCTCATCCAGCTGATACAGCCTCCCTCTCCTGCAGCAGACAGACCCGTCTCTCTATCCCAGCTAACATTCTCACCTTCCTCCTCATACCTCGCCAACCTCTCCCACCCACTGGACCTTATAGGTTCTCGCACGCACCTTAACCCCAGAACTGTATTGGTGAGACTGGGAATAACAATTTACGCCATCGTCGAAGTTCTTCTGTCATTCCTCCTGTAGGATGCTCGACAGCGCAGGCCTCAGCGGGAGCGTTCCTGGACGGTGGACAGCGCCGGACTTCATCACCGTCATCATGACCGCTGCCGCCGCCATGGGGATCCTATAGTGACATCCGTCCACATGCCCGACGGAAAATCGAGTTGGTCGGAACACAAAATCGATTTGCTTATCATTAGGAGTGAGCGTGTGGTTCAGAGCTGGGGAGGGCAGGTGAGCAAGCTGCTCTCCTAAATGACGAGTTGCTGACACCTGTCCTGCTGACGGTACGCTGACAGACTGTATACGATGGTGCTGCCGTTGACAGTCTGCCAACAGCTGGTACCTTGCTGGCTGTCTTGCTGACGCAATCTTGTTCAGGCTACTGCTGTTTGACAGCAGTCTTTGTGATGGCAAGTGTCCGTCGTGTCAGCTTCAGCTCAAGCTGACGTGTCTGAAGACAGCTGATGCTCACGCTTCTGCTGCTTCTGGTGCCGTGCCCTTCCTGCCTCCGCTGACGGTATGCTGACAATCTGGGTCCTCCGCTGCGGCTGACGGCCACAGCAGCTTAAAGTCGATCACCTCCAGGGACCTCACCTGCCCCGGGTGCTGGGCTGGGAGAGACTGGGCTGGAAGAGGCAGAGGCTAGGAGAGGCTGGGTAAGAGGTCAGACGAGGAGATGCTGGGAGACAGAGGGTGGGGTACGAGAGGTTTGGCTGAGAGGAGCTGAGATACGAGAGGATATGATGGGAAAGGACAGGCTGGTGTAGGAGAGGCAGAACGAGGAGAAGTTGGATGGGGAGAGGTTGTGCTTGGAGAAAGAGGCTGGACTGGGAGAAAGGGAGCGGGAAGTAAGAGGGAGTTGGAGAGAGAAGGCATCAGGGAGAGCAAGGAGATAGTGACAGGAGAGTAGGGAGTAATTAAGATGGGTGGAGATGGTTGGGAGATGTATGGCAGATACGGTGGGACGGGGACAAGGAAAGGGAAAGGAGACATGGAAAAAGGATAAGAAGTAGAAGACAAGTGTGGGTGAGTGAATGCAATAGTGTAGGAATTGAGAGAGAGAGAGAGAGAGAGAGAGAGAGAGAGAGAGAGAGAGAGAGAGAGAGAGAGAGAGAGCTAAGCAGAAATTTTTTTTTCTTTTTATTTATAGAAAATATAAACCTGGAAATATCATTAACTTAGGTTTTCTGTAAACATTTCAAAGACCATCCCTGTGTTGATAACTGGACCTCCGGGGTCCACTGCTCACAAAAGAGGCCCTGGACAGGCCTCCCTAGGACCCCACTGCTCATATGAGTGGTCTAGAAGGACGGGTCCCTGTGACCCACTGCTCACATGACGGGTCCGCATTCAGTATTCATGGGATCCAAGACAAATGTTGTATTGGATAAGACGTCCTATCCCTTTGGTGTTACATTACCTCAGCCCTGACACCGGCAGGAATGCAGGACTGATTAATTGGTGGAGCCAGAGAGCGTATCTCACAGCTGGGATAGTTGAAGGTGGAGCCAGACGTTCTATTTCATAACTAGGATCATTGTAGGTGGATCCAGGCACTCCATCTTAGCTGGGTTTGTTGTTATTGGACTCTCTTATAACCGGGATAGTTGTACGTGGGGCTAGGCAGTGTATCTCTCGTAACTGGGGTGGAGAGAGAGAGAGAGAGAGAGAGAGAGAGAGAGAGAGAGAGAGAGAGAGAGAGAGAGAGAGAGAGAGAGAGAGAGAGAGAGAGAGAGGACAATGGGCTGGGATGTGTCCGCCGCTCCCCTGGTGCACCGTTATTTTCTGGATTAATGATGTATATTGTGTCCGTGGTGATGACACTTCCCCCGAGGGCCACGTCGCGCCAGGCTTGGCTAGGTCAGGGCAAGCCAAACCATCACTCTTGATGAGAGGCTGCAGCAAGATGAACAGCTTGGGAGAGTGGTGGTGGTGTGGCAGGTCGTGGTATGAGGACGATAGATGTCGGGTGGTGGTAGACCTTCGCACGTAGCGTCCACAGGAGCACATGGGACAGCCAGATGACAGTGGACTTATGGTCAATGATAAAGTTATCTGCCGGAGGACAGTACAACGACAGCTAGGTAATAGAATAGATAGGTTAATAAAGCTTATGACCTCTACGTCCACGCCCCTTCTCCCACCAGCACATCAACCAGTAGGACAGTACTTCGCTACATAGGAGCATCATGCTGTGAGTACAGTATACTCGCAGGGAAATTCTATATGAAAGGATGAATGGAAAACCATCTGATCTAATTTCAGCCATCGCTCGTCGGTACTCGGGAGGAAATATATTAACAATTTATCTGTAAATATGAGTGAGGTTGAGATGCATGTCTTCCGTAGTACCATTCTTGGGCAGGATTCAGTACCAATAAAACAGAGGTTTAGTCATAATTATGATTTATTGATAGTATTTGCCTTTATAATATCTGGCAGTAGGTTGCTCATTTGTTATATAATTCTACGGCATGAGAAACTCCTGCTAACCTTTGCGCTACATCTCCTTTTCTTTCATGTCGCACCGTTAAATCTGGTCATTGCCTCTCCATTCATCGTGAAGTCATGGTGAGTTGTATCAAGTTTTATGACAACTTGTGCTAGGTCTTCGAGTCTGCACTTTTCTTGAGAAACTAATTTCAGTTCTATGTATCTTTCTTCTTAAAGTCTATATTTGGACGAGGGCTCTGGTTTTGTTGCTCTTCTTTGCGATAATCTTTCGCCTTTGATGGATTTTGGTGGTCAGGACTGAACAACGTATCTAAAAAGGTCAAACCATATATTCTGCTTGCTTTATTATTTACAGCAAAGAAATTGCTTTGCGTCTGCTGAATCATTTTATTTCTTGTGCTTCATATAATTGCTTACCAAACGCTTGATATTCGCGTTTCACATCTTTGACTAAAATTCATTACTTGCATCAAGCTTTCATGAAGTCCACTTGTCTTGTCATGAACCACTGCATCAGTTTGTCTGATTCACTTCGAATCATCAAACAGTTTCCGTTTGTCTTCGTTTCCTAAACAAATTTCGGGGTCACCGGCAAATTTTTGAGACTTGGTTGTCGTGTCGTGTCTCCAGTTCGTTGATGTAGACGACGGAAAGAAGAATGGGGCCTGGAACAGAACCTTGTGGTACCCCGCTTGTCACGCTGTGCGTCTCTGATGCTTCCCCTTCGGATGCAACTCATTTTTTTCTTTCTTTAAGGCAGTCCATCATCAGTCGCGCATACTCGATATCCTATGCTGTGAGGTTTAATTCTACCTACCTACCTACCTATCTTTTACATTCTAATCCACAAAATGGTTTTTGGAAGACTATGTATGTAACATCATAGGGTATTTTTGGCTCTGTTACCGAGTCGAAGATTAGAAAATTGCTGAATAGTTTGGATTGGTCTATTGTTATGGAGTCACCCGTTAGTTGTCCAAGTCTATTCCTTTCTTGCAGCGTTTTGCTCGATTTTCTAATGATCGGTAATACTATATATCAGCTTGCTTTACCCCGTATTCTTGGAAAGAGGTCATTAGGACCAGTTTAGATATTCGAATTTGATTCATATGTTCAAGCTCTTTGTAGATTTAGATTTCAGATATATCTACGTTTTTATAATCTTCCCTTAAGAAACAGGTTTTGTGACTGAAATATATTAAACAAATTTCGGTGGTAAAGACTTTATCGAAGCAAATGTTTTATAAGGAATCCGTATCTTTGTTGCCTTTAAAGATGTTAATAGTAGTCGTGAGGGACTGAGTGGTAAGACGCTGGTAGTGTGAGTAGTGAGGGAGTGAGTGGTAAGGGATTATTGGGAGTGGTGAGGGAGGGAGTGGCAACATGCTGAGGAACTCATTCTAGGAAGCCATCATCACCAGAAGCCTTGCACGGGCTGAGCATCACCAGCCTGAGTGCACCATAATACAGAACTCAAGTCTTCCCCAACTCGTGTATATTGTCTTCCCTCCAAACGTCTGTGAAAAAAAAGAGCTAGACATCCCCTAACATCACCCAGTTCCATAAAGCGAAGCAATGGAGCAGTCTCGCTATTGTCCTCCTGTTTATGTAAGAAGCTATTTCGCTTCGTGGGAGAGAGACATCTAGAACCGACCCTAAACAGTTTTACATACTGCCTTGTGTTGAGCGGGACAACTACACTCCAGACAATTGCTAGGGAAAGCTTCTGGTTGCCTCTCTTTTTTCCCCCTAACACCCAAGTTACGCCTTGTCTGTTCTCCCAAAAACTAGAATGCTATATTTAAAAATGTTGGTGGTGTCTGCGACGGTCGAGAGAGAGAGAGAGAGAGAGAGAGAGAGAGAGAGAGAGAGAGAGAGAGAGAGAGAGAGAGAGAGAGAGAGAGAGATGTGGGGATGAATGAAACGGATGGTAAGCAACATGAGGATAACAATGGTTGGCAGAGTTGTGAGGCTTGAGATGAGGACAGACCGTCAGATGAATGTTGCTCATTATTACTGGTAGGAAGTACGGCAGCAATGACACACGAGCTGCTTAGCAAGATCTAAGTCTCTCATCTTTTCAACAGTTGTCTTCCTCAGGAAAATATTCTCCTCTTGAGGAAGACAAATATCGGAACGTCGAGAACTGATCCCTGATTAACATCTCGTGTCTCATTGCCACCTCGCTGCCGGCTGCGAGGGTGTGCTGCACTTGGTTTATGTGGCTCATCAACTTCAGGTAACTGGTCACTGAGTTCATGAAGATGATGGGCCTCTCTTTCTCTCCCACAACTTCACATTACTGTCCCACTTCTCCTGTAGGTGACCACGTCAGCCAACATCTAAACTGAATTTAGGTTTCTGAAGTAAACTCAGCAGTATTCCTACCCTCACCTATACGGCAATGACGACCTCATTCATCGTAACTGTGCCGCCTGTACAACACTGCAGACACCAAGGGTTAGCTTTGGTCATTGTCGTCTTCGTCGTCCCTCCGCCGTCATGAATATCATCCTGGTTTAGTGAAGACTTAATGAATGTTAGGTTAAGTGCATCAGACTTCATACAGTTGTTTACCATCATCTAAAGAAATGAATGGTATAAGACCCATAACTATACTTTGGATTTTGCCGTAGTTTATATTTCTTATAAAAAGGTTTAACCTGAAACTCAACTCATAAAGGGAAGAACATTCCATATTTGACTATAGATCTTGATCAGATATTTTCTTGCTATTTTCCAAACAATATATCCACACATTATATCACTCCCGGTAACGATGATACACTAAAAGTGACACAGGTGTTCCCTGGAACACTTTTATAATTAAAATTCTACTTCATTTCGTGGTAATATTTCACAGAAATTCTACATGAGTAATCTGATTCTGTATGAAATCGTGTTAATTATAGTTCATGACTCTAGGGAGGTATATCGTAATGGAGGCCAGGCAATATTTTTCAGTTTTTTACCACACAAGTTAGTCGTCTACACACCATTGCCCAGAAAACAAGTCAGTCATCCATGCAGTAGATTAGTGCCAGTGTCCTTGTGTAGACGATGCCGTCTTATGACGGCTCTTGTGAAGTGAGTCGAGTCTGTGCTGTGTGATGGCCTCCCCGCACACCGCTGTTGTGAACCACATTACCGATACATAGGAACCTCCACAGAACGAGCGGATCCTCGCCATACCATCTGCTTGGGTACACTTGCCATCTTTACCCAGGGTTGTTATCATACCTTCCACTGATCTTTGTCTTGAGAGACTTCGAGAGCTTATTGTCCTCACTGTGATCTGAAATTCTAGGCCTAAGTTTGGGGAAGTAGGACGTCATCATATGGGCGATGGTAGTCTACTGACGATGGTTTCCACTGACAACAGAAGCTGTTGGAACCGCCGAGCCGTTGGCAAGCAACGATAAAACTCTGATATATCTTGGAGGAAAATGAAATGAGTTCAGCTGTGCTCCGGGAGCCCATAACATCCTTCCCGTTGTCAGAGAATATTATGTCACGTAAGAAAAATAAATCGTATCAAGTGTACCCAGCAGCAGACGTTGAGAGCTCTCAGGGAGGCTTTCGGTGCACCGAGGTGAACACTTGAAGGTCCGAGGGAGCGTCAGCAGTGGCACGTTATGATGGCACAGTGGACATAGGGTGTGTAGGTGACGGCATCAAAAGTGTGTGTATTATCCCTATACGGATCACGCTGGGGAGGCCGGGTAGAATGACGAAGTGGCGAATATATAAGGAATTACCGACCGCTGTCACTAGTCAGATGGGCACTGTGGATGTTAGACGTTCATAAGCGGTTCTTTCGCTTGAGGAAATTACGTCATCCAAGGATAAGCTTGTTTATATGAGATCAAATCGTATTTGTGATTTTTCAAAAGTGGAACTAAAAGTAGCACTCAATCCAGCTTGCTTACACTTTACAAGAAGCAGCACCAGATTCATTACACACACACACACACAGACACACACACACACACACACACACACACACACACACACACACACACACATTCAACGCAGAATCGACAGTAGATTTGGGAATATCATAACATGGGCCACGATTCCAGGGCAGCTAAAGAAGCAGCAAGCTTCCCCCTGTGGCCTCCCCGGAGGCCCACACTACCATATCTAATCCACATCATCTATACCCAGCTTTCGGGGAAGAAATACGTTTTCCATATGCATCCTTTCATCACACTCCCCTTCCTTCTATTGGATTTGAGGGCGAACACAGGAGCGCCAGGGGTATGAAGGCCTTTCAACAGAGACCATGAATAAGTCTGTCGGAAAGTAAACGTAAGATTGGATGAGCAGAGGCTTCTCTCTCTCTCTCTCTCTCTCTCTCTCTCTCTCTCTCTCTCTCTCTCTCTCTCTCTCTCTCTCTCTCTCTCTGTTCTCATAGGCTTAACTTATGTCTATGCCGCGCCCTTCGCTAGTGCCGGCTGGAAAAACAAATTTTGGCACAGGACTCTGGTGTTGAGGAATCGTATCTGATGTTCCAGACTTACTTAGGACACTTGACGTCGTCTGGTGTAGGGTGTGGTCCCCAGGAGTCGTCCTGGGGGATAGGGGAGAAATAATGCTTCCCACGTATTCCCTGCGTGTCGTAGAAGGTGACTAAAAGAGGAGGGAGCGAGTGGCTGGAAATCCTTCCCTCTCGTTTTTAATTATTTAAAAGAAGGAACAGAGAAGGGGGCCAAGTGAGGATATTCCCTCAAAGGCTCGGTACTCTGTTCTTAACGAGTATATATATATATATATATATATATATATATATATATATATATATATATATATATATATATATATAATGTAGTCTAAGCTAAGTACACGTTTCACCGACCACCCTCTCGGGAAGGATGAAAGAATGAACAGCTGGGTTAACTGTGGGACTGTCTGCCGCGTCAGGAATTCGAACCTAATCACTCGACCCCGGGCCACCCGTGAATGCATCACGGTCGTGGTCGCTAATCGCTACACCACAGGGGTCCACGTCTTTTACTGAATATCATCACGTAAATCACCATCGTACAGGGGTATATTTTTGTCCCGTCGCCTTTTGATAATTATTTATATATTCCTATCTATCTGGCGTTGGACACGGTGCTATAAGGTTAGCAACATAGCTTCACAACCCACCACTTGAGCGTTTCCCTCAGTCATTGCTTCAAGCGGGTTCAGAACACGACTGTTTCCTCTCTGCCTTTGACTCTCACATTTCTACACCACAGTTGACTTTACATTTTCAATACTGCTTCTTCCGTTCAGCACATCCAGCGACCTGTAAATACTGTAAAATATGAAAGTTACGTACATATGCCCACGGAAAATACACTGGTTTCCCGGTAATTCGGCTTAAGTCATCTAAAGTCCGATGATTACGAATAAGCGGGGATAAAAAGTAATACGAGTATATGAAATACTTTTTCATTTTTTGGGAATTTCGGATAAATCATACAAAAGATCATAAAAGCCGTGAAACAGCGATAAATTATTTTTTTCCACAAAATTCCAAATGGAATTTGTATTGGATTCTCTTGTATCTTGAGAAATGGATTTGCTTCCGACCAATATCAACACTGGCCTTCGCACTCTGGCCTCCTTGTGGCTCCTTCCACTCGATCCTGATCACTGAACAAGTGTTCTCCTCACTCTGCAGCTCTCGCATATAACGTATAACTGTTTCCCGCTCCTCTTCCACTCTATAGAAGACTCGTCCGAAATCTATATACAGTGGCCTCCCGTTGCTGGTGTTCCCCGCCCTCCACACAAAGGCTTCTTCCCGCAGACGTTTCCTTCCTGATAAATCTCGCTGAAAAATACGAGGTCAACTTCTGCCGTCTTCACTTCTTGAACGAGGAAGGTGTGTGGGTGTGTGGGTTGTGGGTGTGTGTGGGTATGTGAGTGTGTGGGTTGTGGGTGTGTGTGGGTATGTGAGTGTGGGTTGTGATGTGTGTGGGTTGTGGGTGTGTGTGGGTATGTGTGGGTTGTGGTGTGTGTGTGTGGGTCGTGTATGTGTGTGTGGGTAGGTTGTGGGTGTGTGTGGGTTATGGTGTGTGTGGGTTGTGGTGTGTGTGTCAGCTATGCAACCCCGGCCGATGCGCAGAGAGTGACGCCAAAACAGACTGCATCAACAGGCAGTCGTTACCCAACACATCCCAGTGGGATTATTGTCTCCCTTCACCCCCGAGGCTGGAGGGTTAATGAGGCAGGAAGGAGGTAGTTGGAGGCTTGCACTGCCGTCCCGTCTCTGATCTCATACCATTGTATGGGTTGTGGAGCAGAGTTCTTGTTAGTTTGGTCCATCTGGAATGGGCAGAACTGATGGCATACTGGAGTCAAGGTGGTGTGCGTACTGTCTCTGTCTGTGTGGGGGTTGGTTAGTTGGTTGGCTGGTTTGTGTAACGGTAGCAACTGTTTTTTCTTTTTTTTTCATGTTGGAAGACTCAGTCACGGACGAAAGTCCACATCAAGATTGGGCCTTGATTGATAAATAAAGAGGTTAATCAAAGAGAAAAAAGGAAGAGAATAGGAAATGTATTCACGAATTTTGGAGGAAGTGAAAAACTTGCCTTTAAAAGTGTCCGGTCATAGTTATTGAGAAGGACATGAGAAGGTAGACAGTTCCAAAGCTTCGAGGAGCAGGGAAAGAAACATTTATCAAAACGGCCCACCCTTGAGATGCCAACGGTCACACAGCAATCATATGATGCAGAGTGGTCTAACTAGTGGTAGGGGCAGACAAGCAGTCAGTCCTTAGGAGCAAAAACTAAAGCAATACCTACAAAATGAACTCACTGAATTGCACTGGGTTTTATAGATCATGAAGTTGATGAATGTTGAAAAACCTGATTCGGGATTAAAAAGGAAATTAACGTCCTCGACAGCAATGGGTACAAAATTCAAATGATAGAAAATAAAAGTGTACATGATAAAGGTCTTTTTGAGTCTAGCATTAAGTGATTACTAACCAATGCAGTTTTTAATAGTTTAGAAAATACTGTGCACTAAGGACGTTAGATCAATATGAATCTGGAGTTGTGTGTGTCTTTGGTATCAGGGATTCATAATGATTACTGATTACAACGCACACCTCACACAACGAGCAGCCAGAGGTTAAACGTTGAGTAATCTGCCACAGCTGACGGTATGTGGTGTATGCTGGAGGTTGTACTGGTACTTAAACCACCAGTCTCAGGTGTGGAGGGGCGAGAATGCATGTGTGACGATGGAAAGGGTGTTGGTATTTGGCTCTGTTACGATAAGATTAGTGCACTCTCTCTGCTTGTATGATTGTGAGGTTCTCTCTCTCTCTCTCTCTCTCTCTCTCTCTCTCTCTCTCTCTCTCTCTCTCTCTCTCTCTCTGCTTGTATGATTGTGTGGTCTCTCTCTCTCTCTCTCTCTCTCTCTCTCTCTCTCTCTCTCTCTCTCTCTCTCTCTCTCTCTCTCTCTCTGACTTGTCTGCCTATCTCGCTCCCCACCAACCCCACCATCATCTCGCTTCGCCATCGACTCGTCACCACTCCACATTTCCCTTACCGCCATTTACATGGCACCCGTAGTATTCACTCGTTCTATAGGCCCATATAACTGTACATTCCTGGCTACAACGGTATAGAGTACGAGTATAAGGTCTTATGATCGTCCTCCAGCAGATAACATCTTCATAGACCACCAGATCTTCTGTTTTCTTACTATCCCATTTAGTTGATCTCACTTGCTGTGCACTGCACAGTATACCATCCAGGTCTCTCCTCCCTTCTCCTCCCTGAGCCTGCATCTGGTTCCTTCCTGGATACACTCGCTGCCTCTAGCAGCCAATTAAGTGCCGGGAGTGTTTCCCCCGTATGAGAAGTCCTGCTTGCCTCGGATTAATTGGAAAATTTATTTTCCCTCGAGGGTAAGACCCAGCCTGACTGTTATAACAGCACAGCTCAGAGGGATCCGGTTATAAGGAAGGTTCATGAATTACCCTGATGGTGATGGTATGCGGGGTGGAGGGAAGAACGCTGTCAAGAGATGGGTTCAGGATGAACTCTGATGGTGATGGTATGCGGGGTGGAGGGAAGAACGCTGTCAAGAGATGGGTTCAGGATGAACTCTGATGGTGATGGTATGCGGGGTGGAGGGAAGAACGCTGTCAAGAGATGGGTTCAGGATGAACTCTGATGGTGATGGCATATTCTCTTGTGAGCCGTCTTTATGTGCGACCCTACCGCTGAGGCTGGGGAGACCCGTGGCTGCTGTTTCCTATAGATCCTTTATGAGGTGACCAGCCACACGAGGATTGACCATTATCATACTTCCTTCTTTCCATCGTCTCGCAAACCTCTAAGACTCGGTTCTACATACTCTTTAGGAGGTATAACTTCATTATGTATCCTCTGCTGTATTTTTTCTTTTATCCTGGATGGCCATATGACTGTGGTGTGTTTCTTCCCTTGTCATATCAGTCACTATAAAGAAAAAAACGATGTGAATATATGTAAAACTCTGAGGTAATGAACACGAAGTAACGTTATGCAATGAATTTAAACACCAACAGACCAGTCCTGAGTCCCTGCGAGGCAATTCATAATAGCGGTAGAGAACAGAAACTCGTAGAATAGTGTGATAAGAGTAGAAAGACGCGGTAGAGAACAGAAACTCTTAGTGTGATAAGAGTAGAAAGACACGAGTTTTCATTGAGGAAGACCTGCAAAATCTTAACACAGCTAAAGAGGCACAAATGATGACGATCGTAAAACTGAAGCAAAGTATTAATCTTGTCTTTGCTTAAACGTATCGTATCAATGTTACTGCTTTCAACTACTCTACATAGTAAGGTATTCGAAATGTTGACAATCTCGTTTAAGAAAAAGTGCTTCACCTCATTCGAGATAAAACGCTTGACCACAGGTTTGTATCCATTACTACGAGTGATACCGGACGAATATATCTTTAAATCGCTCGTTAGATTGATATTATCGAAGCCTTTAATGATTCTGAGTACCTGTATTAGATCGCCTCGACCTTTTCTAAGTTAACCAGATTTAATTTGTTTAGTCGGCTCTCACAGGATATGTGTCTTAGACTGGTAGTCGCGAGTACGATACCTCGCCTCTCTACCCTTTCCATTCTATCTATATCTTTCCTCAATTTGGGTAACCAAAATTGAACACAGTATTCAAGATGTGGACGCATCAGTGAATTGTAAAGAGATATTTGTGTTGGATAGTATGGATCAGCTTTTGATGTTGTGAGGTGAAGTGCGAGCTCATGGACGTGCAAGTGTGAGGTGTGAACATGGGACATGAAGCGTGGAGTGTGAACCAAGGTCATGCAGAGATGAAGTGTTAGCCTGAGACGTGCAGGCGTGAATGAAGTGTTGGTCTACGACATACAAAATATGAACCGTGAGCCTATAATGATGATAGGAAAACGTCTATATCTATAATAACATTATTGTGAACATCGTCTGTGGTTACGACTGAACCTCATACAATGTTCACTCTAGTTAACATCAGTGACGGATCTGTTTCCCTTCCCTTGGTAAATATCTGCATTTCTGTGGACTCTGTCAATACGTCTGTGCAACGCATACGTGTATGATCATTTCGCATTTGTATGTGCACGAACCAAGACGATCTTAAGTCGCTGCTCTATGCGTCCGTGTGTGTTTGGAGGAGATATGAATCCAGGGAGATTCCTTGGATTAATGATATAAATCCAGGTTGATTTCGCAGATCAGTGACACAAATCTAGGTAGATTTCCACGGATTAATAATAAATGAGTCTGAGACGGAGACCTGGGGGAGGCAAGCTGTGGACGCACTGTCAACATTCGATACACAGGTGCGCCGTGATAGGATGCGCTGCGGCCCAGGAGTAATCTGCGCCAGGGTTTGGTCTGTGTCAGGCTGTAGGGCGGGACGAAGGCTGGTCTCTGTGCCGCGCCTCACGAGTCTGTACACCATGATACAGGACAGTCTCTGTGTCATATTACAGGACGGTTTCTACACCACACAAGCAGGTGGTGGTGGTGTGATCAAGGCAGGAAACAAAAAATAATAGTCCGACTTGCGTCACTCATTTCACCACTTGCTAAACCCACGGTGACCTGCCTCCAGCATTTAGTAGGTCATACTGGATATCACAGATGATTCTAACATCATGAACTCCATTCCTCTCTCTCTCTCTCTCTCTCTCTCTCTCTCTCTCTCTCTCTCTCTCTCTCTCTCTCTCTCTCTCTCTCTCTCCTCTCTCTCTCTTCCCCCTGTAGTTTAGGCACATCCTGCCTCTGAACTTCCTCATTCACATCCTCCAGTGTGTTAAAGTGCAATACGGACCTCCACACTCAAAAGCCATTCACACTTTTTTTTTTCCATTTCACACACGAAAGTGAATCGTCACGTGAGACTAACGTCCCCATTCAGACCAGCTCTTGATAAGAATGCTTCCATTACCTCCTCCTGGCTCTCTCATCTGGGATATCCCCAGCCACCAAGTCGAGTCTCACTGTATATATAAATATATATATATATATATACATATATCCTCTGTCTCTACCTCTTCTCACATGTATCCTCCGCTACGTACCTATGTATGTATCATCAACATGACCAATCTGTCGTCTGCTATACATCCATATCATCTCAAACGTCTCATCCAAACGTCTTTTCCAATGACTTCCTTCACGTTGCAGGCTTTGTTCATTCATATTGTGTCCTTTGATTTTTTTTCCGTATTCGCCTAAATTTTCGGGAGCCTCTATTTTCGCTTCACTTGTATGACTCTGCCCTCAACCTCACCTTTCCCACTTTCATTCTTACTCAGCCTTACTCCCATACATCTTAGTTTACCCACAAAATCAGGGTCTCCATGCACGCTGTTATTGCGCTCTGGTCCAACTGTGTCTCTTAAAGACTGGCGTCATACTCTTACTCGCATTTACATTCAATAACATTCACCTCTTACATAAAGGAATGTGGCCCACTATTCTATCCAGGTTATGGCTTTAGACTGAACTGCCCTTGACACACTCCACCATTTACTTTAAGGTGATTATCTCGTACTACCATTAACTACTACCGTCACAGAAGCTGTTGACATCATCCAGAAATTTAGCCCAGATGCTTCGTGCACTTTGAACGTCTTCCCCAGAACCATCTGTGAGGCCAGTGTGCCTTAGGGTAGAAATGAAATATAAGAAAAAAGGAGGAGGAAACATGTAAGATCCAATCATTCCAAGAGGATATTTTCGACTGCTTCCCTTATTGCCAAGAACATTTTTTAACCTAAAAATCTGCTCTTCAAAGACTGTAAGATAGTTACTTGACAGACGTGCTCCTGTGGATCAAAGAACACCTTTCAAGGAGATCCAATTTCGTCCTGGGCTGAATCCAATCCCAGGTCTTCTCTTACAATTAAGAAAAGGAAAAAAAAAGTCTTGAGATGAGGATCATATCTCAAGTCCTGTCGTTCATCTGATGGTTGGAAGTCACACGCCTGACACGTCCAACACAGACCGTGTAACGGGTGTTGTCACTCTCTTCCCCCGAGTTGGGAGGTTTTGCTACTAGGTGTGTAGGTAACGAGCTCCAGTGTGTGTGTGTGTGTGTGTGTGTGTGAGTGTGTGCGCGCGCTTTCATTGCGTATATGTACCTACAGTATGTGTGTGTGATTACTATGTGTATTTCGTGGAGAGAGCATTTCACCTTTGTGTTCCCTTTTCTCTTAACCTTTATCATATATCACATCTAAACTTTGTGTTAGGATGCGACTAGAGGCCTTGAATATACCCACCATGGAAGTGAAGCAAGAAAGTGTGAGACTTGATCACAACTTTTAAGATTTTAAATCGGCTTGATGCATATGTAGACACAGAGCAATTTTTCGAATGGTAGTGGTAGAGCAAGCAATGGCGATCCCGTGCAATTAAAGATGAAAATTATTAGAAAAGATGTAATGAAGTATTTTCAAAGCATATTAGAATAAACGGAACGACGATAAAGTGAATGTGGACCGTATGAAAATATACATGATCATAGAGAAGGCTGATGAGATGCTAACCTCGTACAATAGATACATGTAATTACACACACACACACACACACACCAGGTGTGTGTGTGGGTGTGTGCGCGCGGAAACAGGCCATCCAAGTGCTAGCGAAGCGGTGGTGCAGGAGGAACCTTTCCAAGGCTTCTGGAGGAGGACTGTAAAAGGAACCTTTGATAACTCGACCCACGCGCTGAGCATCCCTCTTCTGGTGGTAATTACATTAGAGAAATTGCTCCCAGCTGCCGTCAAGGACCCTGCCCATAACGGTGTTCACTTTATTCATTTCGTTATTCGTCTCTTCGTCCAAAATTATTTTTTTTTCTCACTATTAAACGTTTTCCGTTCCGTAAAAGAAAAAAATTATTCGGTCATTCTAGTAATAATGGGCTTTGAGTGCATCTACGTTTGGCTGTAAAAAGATGGCCTGACTACTAGGGTCAGGTCGAAGGTCAGGCAATCATATACCTAAGGGTCGTAATTTCCTACTTAACCTGTAGTCAGACAATCCAGCTTCAGGTTACCAGTAATACTAACTGGCACTAACGACCATTGTCCGCCTGTGACCATCGTCGGCTGTAAAGTCGTAGAAACGACCAGGAAACAGGTTTAATTTCGAGAGAGAGAGAGAGAGAAGATAATCAGGTTATCTCCGTAGTGTTCTTAATTACGGGAGAGTCTATTACGGTCACGCTTATTGCCACGTACCACAATATATTGTATTCTTTTTTTTTTATTTACTTTTTATTTCTAAGCCAGAGGAGACAGACGAGAACTCCCGAGGGTACGGTTTTCCTTCCACATTCTGATGTTACTGGTGCTAATACTGTACTACTACTACTGCTATTAGTACTGCTACTGCTAGTACTGCTACTACTACTTTTACTTTAATGATAATACTAGTAATACCACTACTATCACCGCTACTGATAGTTTGTTTTCGTTTCTAAAGCACCATCAACCTATCCGACTATCTCTGGTACATGATCAGGATCACTATATCATTATTACCGCTGTGGTAGGCATCAACATTACCTCTACCGTGATACTTGATCGTATTGGTTGCATATAAGTATGAATCGTGTCATCCTAACACCCCTTCTACGGAGCTCCTGCATCTTAAAGCTTAAGTAACAAAGGATTAGATTTCTTTAGAGTGAAAAGTTCCTTGACGAGATTGCACTCCTGTTTCGTCTATTGATGTTGATAAAATCTTACCCATTGGGTATATTCTGTGGCTGGGAGAGTCATGGTAGAAAAACTAGGGTATATAATAGGCCTTGTCCATCAAGTATAAGTCCTGGCTGGGAGCGTCCTGGCAGACAAGCCAGGGTATGTAAAGCCCCACCCACTGAGTACAATAACTGGCTGAGAATGTCTTGGCAGACAAGCAAGGATACCTAAGCTCCACCCACGGAATACAGTCATTGGCTGGGAGAGTTAAATCACTCGAGCCGGGGTGCATAAACCCCGCCCACAAGATCTCTTAATTCATTACCATTTATTCTTATGCGAAAAAAATTCTTTATTTCTAAGATGTTCAGTGTTTTGCCTCACAAGCACTCGTAGATATATGCCAACCATTTTTAACAATTTGTTAGAATTTGAATTAGAGGCAACATGTGCTGCAGGAAGTGATTTCCTAGAGACAAATAGAAAATAAAAGAATTGGCGGTACTTGGCACGTAGCTCAACGGTACGACCCCTGATTACAAAGACACGACTTGAGGCTGACGCTGTGACCACGAAGGACGACAGTACGACCCTTGAACACATCAGTCAGTACGACTCTTGGGTGCAATTAGGTCCTTGTAAGGTTCAGGTTTGATGAAACCCAAGTCATCATAAGGGTTGTAGCGTCGTGCTCAGAGATAAATTATCATCTCTGCCCATCATCTCTCTCCTTCCCTTAAGACATCTTGACACTAATTCGCACCTTGATGCACCAAGGCAACAGGAAAAATGATAATATTCATGATTTCATTAACTCTCTCTCTCTCTCTCTCTCTCTCTCTCTCTCTCTCTCTCTCTCTCTCTCTCTCTCTCTCTCTCTCTATTGTCTCGTTCAATTAGCCTCAATGTCCTTACTGGAAAATATGTTTGGAAACGAAAGAATTGAAACCGCAATATTGTCATTTAGTAGCTTATGACTCTCATGATAATAATCGCATCCTCCCCTCGTTTTCTAATACATTGAATGTGAATTGTTCTTCAACAATGGTCCCCTCGCGAAGGTCAGGTTTCTACTTGAGGCTTGGTTTCTCTTTGAAGGTCTGGTTTTCGTTTGATACTGTGCTCAGAACTTTCTCAGTAATGATAAGATTAAGACTGTTTAGTTAGACCTCTTCTGTGCTGATGTCCTGGTCATTATTCCTGCGATTCGGTGTGTCCTGGTTCGTCTCCAGTGACCCTCTGTTTTGAATTCTTCCTTACGAGTCGCCGTGCTTTGTTTTTGTTTTTTTTCTGTACGACACACTGTGCCCTAGATCCTCGCCAGCGACACCCTGTGCCCTAGATCCTCGCCAGCGACACCCTGTGCCCTAGATCCTCGCCAGCGACACCCTGTGCTCTAGATCCTCGCCAGCGACACCCTGTGCTCTAGATCCTCGCCAGCGACACCCTGTGCTCTAGATCCTCGCCAGCGACACCCTGTGCTCTAGATCCTCGCCAGCGACACCCTGTGCTCTAGATCCTCGCCAGCGACACCCTGTGCCCTAGATCCTCGCCAGCGACACCCTGTGCCCTAGATCCTCGCCAGTGACACACTGTGCCCTAGATCCTCGCCAGCGACACACTGAATCTTTGTTCCTCCGTCCTGCAATGTCCCAGTTTCTCCCCAGTGGTCACATTGTACCCGTTCCTCGCTAACGACCCAACAGTACCACCATGGTAGTTCTGACGTGGGGACTTGGCTGTGTCCTGTATCCTTCCTGAATCATTACCCTCAACGTCCCACCGAATCACGGTTCGAATCGCTTACCTCTCCCTACCTTCTATGACCGACTACAACCGCGTCTTACCCTCGCCTCAGTATGTACTGATCACTCCCAAACCCCCTCTCCCCTTCAAACAACCCCACCTTCCTTCTGTACGTCCAAAAAAAAGTTTTTTTTTCTTATTTGTGCGGACAATTCCCTTTACAGAAACTTTCTGTTGGTAATCTTCTGAGCCTCTTTGTCTGCCGTGTCAGTGGTGGGGACAAGAAATGGGCGGTTAAAAGTGAGGAGCGATGAAGGATTTTCTGGGATGGTTGAGGGATGTGATGGGGAAGGACTGGGGAATGTGGGATGGGTGGACTGGTGATGGGAGTGGGAGATCTGAAAGGATTGTGGAATGGAAGGAGTGTTAGGTATACGACATGGGAGAGATATAGGATTGTGGGGCAGGAAGATCAAAGCGGATTGGATGCAGTTAGACGCCACAAGAGTGTAATGTCCATCCCCCTAGCGCCACACATACCATACACACCACACTAGCACCACACACGTACATACATACATCACCTTGTACCACACCTATCATGTGCGTCGCCCTAGCACCACACAGATGTGGATCCGGAGTGCTTGTTGCGCTTGACTGTTTCTTACGGTCATGTACCATGTCCATGTGAAAGTTACTATGACTTAGACAAACTTGTATAGAACGTCTTTGGTCGTAAGTCTTGAGGCGAACTTGTTAGAATGTCTTTAGTTCTTAAGTCTTGGGGCAAACTTTTATAACGTCGTTCTATGACTAACTTTTACTAAGTCGTTCGTCTCAAATCCTGAAGGAAACTTTCATAAAGTCTTAAGTTCTAAGATTTTATACATTCTTGGCTCTAACTCGCGGGTCTGCCAGAAGCCTTGCTCATATGTCACACACACAGCCTTAACTTCCTTCCTGTAGCCATAACATATGACATTTTACAGACATGACCCCTGACCTTTCACAGACTTGACGTCTAACCTTTCCCAGTCATAACCTCTAACCTTTTCAAACTTAACCTGTGACCTTTCGCAGCTGTAACCCCTGACCTTTCCGCAGACTAAACCTCTGGCTTTCTACGGTCGTCCTTACTTCCTGTTCCTTCATCGTCTTAGTCTCTACATTCATCTTGCTCTCTTCTTGGTCTCTTCATTCCTCTTGCTTTCCTCTTGGTCTCTCCATTCCTCTTGCTTTCCTCTTGGTCTCTTCATTCCTCTTGCTTTCCTCTTGGTCTCTTCATTCATCTTGCTTTCCTCTTGGTCTCTTCATTCATCTTGCTCTCCTCTTGGTCACTTCATTCATCTTGCTTTCGTCTTGGTCTCTTCATTCATCTTGCTTTCCTCTTGGTATCTTCATTCATCTTGCTTTCTTATCAAAAGTCACACAACTCCTCAAGACGTAAACTCTGTCCCCACTAAGACTCTACTTAAGAACCCTAATCATCTTTATTCCTTTGATGTTATTCTCTTTATTGCCCAATACTGTGATACTCTTGCTCGTAACGCAGTACAGACTCTTCTTAACCAATCCAATTTTAAGAGATGCCAAACACAGTTCACGTGACAGGCATTTCTCCATCATTCATGAAACAAAGACTTTTAGTAATCTCTGACCACTTCTTGTTTTCCTTTCCTACACCATATACGAAGCACGCAAGCTTAGCTCACTACTCCAATGGCTGTGATGGATCATTCCTACATCGCTTAAGCTCATCTCGTTTCCCTAACAGTTTTACACCTAACGCCGGTCATACACTTCTGACCATGTGATCATCAGTTTCCCACATGACTCTCAGTTCTCCCTGGTCATCACTTGTTTTACATCGTAAGCGAACAGACGAATGACTGTAATATGTTTAGACAACTACAACGCCAAATTGTTCACCTATTTGTTCTTGCACATAGACGAGCAAATTAACTGCACACACACACACACACACACACACACACACACATATATATATATATATATATATATATATATATATATATATATGATATGCAATCCCTGAGGATAGGGGAGAAAAAATACTGCCCACTTACACCCTGCGTGTCGTAAAAGACGACCAAGAGGGGCGGGAGCGGGAGGCTAAAGTATCACTTTCCAAATGGAGGAACAGAGCAAAGAAGTCGAGGAATTTTCCCTCTAAGGGTCTGTCATCTGTTCTTGACGCTACCTCGCTCAAAAGGAAACTGTTGAGCATATATATATATATATATATATATATATATATATATATATATATATATATATATATATATATATATACGTATATGTATATATAATATTGTTTCTCCTTGAAACAAAGCTGAAGGGTAAACAGGAATAATGGTTTGTAAATATAGTAGGAGTGAAGTGAGAAGACAAGAACCAAGGAAGGTGTAGTAGCGCTTGAGAGTGTGTGATAGCGTAAGGAACTAAATTCTAGATTAATGTGGGCAGAACTGAAATTGGATGGCGAGAGATGTTTGATTATTGGTGCTTACTGCACCTGGACGTGAGGAGAGACCTCATGAGAGGCAAGTGTTTAGGGAGCAGCTGAGTATGTGTGTGTGTGTGTGTGTGTGTGTGTGTGTGTGTGTGTGTGTGTGTTTGTTAGCTGTTTTGATGAAAGAGACCGAGTATTACTGGAGGGTGATTTGAATGCGAATTTGAGTAATTGGCAGTTGAGGGTATGATTGGGGGGCATGGGGTATGCAGTGTTATGAATGGAAATGGTGAACAGCTTGTGGAATTGTGTGCTGGAAGAGGAGTGGTGATTAGGAATACCTGGTTTGAAAGGAGGGATACACAAGAATACGTAAGTAGGAGAGATGGTCAACGGGCATTTTTGGGTATATTAACTGATAAGTGTGAAAAGAGAGACTTTTGGATGTAAATGTGCTTAGAGGGGCAACTGGTGGGATATCTGATCACTGTCTTGTGGGGGCGAGAGTGAAGAATTGTAGAGGTTTTCGGAAAAGAGGAAACAATATGGGCAGTTTGGAAAGGAGTCTTTTGTGAAGAAATACCAGGAGAGATTAAGTGCAAAATGGCAAAAGGTGAGTGTAAATGAAGTAAATGGAGTGGATGAGGTACTTATGGAATCGGTGTTGGCATGTGCAAGAGATGCGTGTGGCATGCGGAAAGGTGGGAGGTGGGTAGATGAGAAAGGGTAGCGAGTGGTAGGATGAACAAGTTAAGTTCTTAGTGAAAGAGGAAAAGGAGTTTGGGTGGTACTTACAAGGACGGAGTGCTAATGAATGAGGAATGTTTAACAGGAAGCGGCAGGCGATCAAAAGGAAGGTGCAGGGATTGAAAAAGGGGACAAATGAGAGTTGGGGTGAGCGAGTATCAGTAAACTTCAGGAAGAATGGAAAGATGTTTTGGAAGGAGGTAAATGATGGGCGAAAAACGAGAAGTTGGGAACATATGTGAAGGGAGAAAAAGGGAAAGTCATAACAAGTAGTGATGAAGTTAGAAGGAGATGGAGTGAGTATTTTGAAGAACTGTTAAATGTCTGATGATAGAGTGGCAGATGTAGGGTGTTTGGGTCGGGGTTGTATGCGAAGCGAGTCTTGGAGAGTGATTTGGTGAGGAAAGAAGAGTGGTGAAAGCCTTGCGGAAGATGAAATGTGACAAGGCGGTTGGAGTGTATAGTGCTGCAGTTGAATCTATTAAGAAAAGGGGTTGTAAGTGTTTTTGATTGGTTGGTCACGATTTTCACTATATGAATGGATTATAGTGGAGTGCCTAAGGATTGGCGGAATGTACATAGTGCCATCGTATATATGCATGGGAGATAAAGGTGAGTGTTCAAACTTCACAGGTATATGTTTGTTTAGTTTATCTGGTAAGTTGTATGGGAGGGTATTGATTGAGAGGGTGAAGGCACGTACAGAGGATCAGACTGGGGAGAAGTGTAGTTCACAAATGGTAGAGGATGTATCGTTCAGGTGTTTGCTTTAAAGAATGTGTGTGAGAAATACTAAAAGAAACAGATGAATTTGTGTACGGCTTTTATGAATCTGGAGAAGGCATAAGATAGGGTTGATAGAGATGCCTTGCAGAAAGACTTAAGAATATACGGTTTGGGAAGAAGCCTGCTGGAAGCAGCGAAATGTTTTTATCAGGGGTGTAAGACATGTGTACTAGTAGGAAGAGAAGAGAGTAAATGGTTCCAGTTGAAGGTTGCTCTGCGGCAGGGGTGTGTGATGTAACCATGTTCGTTCAATTTGTTTATGGGTAGGGTGGTGAGGGAGGTAAGTGCGAAAGTCTTGGAGGGTGGGGCGAGTAAGCAATATGCTGGGGATGAGAGAGCCTAGGAAGTGAATCGGTAGTTGTTTACTGATGATGCAGCACCAATGGCAGATTCCAGTGAGAAACTATAGATCATTGTACTGAGTAGAGTAATGCCATCTCAGCTACCAACTTTAACTCTTGTACCACGAGAAATATCATAGTTTCTTCTATTGTTAAGTACACAAAGAATTATAGCCTTGATATTAGTGAAGGTCTATACAAATTGGATAGCTTTATTGCTGATAAAATTTGTAAACAGTTCCCTTTCTTGGCCACATAATAAATTCTATGACAAGCATGTTGGCAGACTTGAATGCACCCAATCTCCAATTGGGTTGTCACTTGTTTACCAAATGGCGTCCTAACTACGTTTCTTCGTTGTTTATCAACTTTATTTTCTTTTCTGTATCTCCCCTGATGATCCGATCAGTACATGAAAGTGCACTTGGGAACTTACATTGTTTCATTTCCCCATGGACAAATATATATATATATATATATATATATATATATATATATATATATATATATATATATATATATATATATATATATATATATTTTTTTTTTTTTTTTTTTTTTTTTTTTTATACTTTGTCGCTGTCTCCCGCGTTTGCGAGGTAGCGCAAGGAAACAGACGAAAGAAATGGCCCCCCCCCCCCCATACACATGTACATACACACGTCCACACACGCAAATATACATACCTACACAGCTTTCCATGGTTTACCCGAGACGCTTCACATGCCTTGATTCAATCCACTGACAGCACGTCAACCCCTGTATACCACATGACTCCAATTCACTCTATTCCTTGCCCTCCTTTCACCCTCCTGCATGTTCAGGCCCCGATCACACAAAATCTTTTTCACTCCATCTTTCCACCTCCAATTTGGTCTCCCTCTTCTCCTCGTTCCCTCCACCTCCGACACATATATCCTCTTGGTCAATCTCTCCTCACTCATTCTCTCCATGTGCCCAAACCATTTCAAAACACCCTCTTCTGCTCTCTCAACCACGCTCTTTTTATTTCCACACATCTCTCTTACCCTTACGTTACTTACTCGATCAAACCACCTCACACCACACATTGTCCTCAAACATCTCATTTCCAGCACATCCATCCTCCTGCGCACATCTCTATCCATAGCCCACGCCTCGCAACCATACAACATTGTTGGAACCACTATTCCCTCAAACATACCCATTTTTGCTTTCCGAGATAATGTTCTCGACTTCCACACATTTTTCAAGGCTCCCAAAATTTTCGCCCCCTCCCCCACCCTATGATCCACTTCCGCTTCCATGGTTCCATCCGCTGACAGATCCACTCCCAGATATCTAAAACACTTCACTTCCTCCAGTTTTTCTCCATTCAAACTCGCCTCCCAATTGACTTGACCCTCACCCCTACTGTACCTAATAACCTTGCTCTTATTCACATTTACTCTCAACTTTCTTCTTCCACACACTTTACCAAACTCAGTCACCAGCTTCTGCAGTTTCTCACATGAATCAGCCACCAGCGCTGTATCATCAGCGAACAACAACTGACTCACTTCCCAAGCTCTCTCATCCCCAACAGACTTCATACTTGCCCCTCTTTCCAGGACTCTTGCATTTACCTCCCTTACAACCCCATCCATAAACAAATTAAACAACCATGGAGACATCACACACCCCTGCCGCAAACCTACATTCACTGAGAACCAATCACTTTCCTCTCTTCCTACACGTACACATGCCTTACATCCTCGATAAAAACTTTTCACTGCTTCTAACAACTTGCCTCCCACACCATATATTCTTAATACCTTCCACAGAGCATCTCTATCAACTCTATCATATGCCTTCTCCAGATCCATAAATGCTACATACAAATCCATTTGCTTTTCTAAGTATTTCTCACATACATTCTTCAAAGCAAACACCTGATCCACACATCCTCTACCACTTCTGAAACCGCACTGCTCTATATATATATATATATATATATAATAAATATATATATATATATAATAAATATATATATATATATAATAAATATATATATATATATAATAAATATATATATATATATAATAAATATATATATATATATAATAAATATATATATATATATATATATATATATATATATATATATATATATATATATATATATATATATATATATATATATATATATATATATGTGTGGTTTCAGAAGTGGTAGAGGATGTGTGGATCAGGTGTTTGCTTTGAAGAATGTATGTGAGAAATACTTAGAAAAGCAAATGGATTTGTATGTAGCATTTATGGATCTGGAGAAGGCATACGATAGAGTTGATAGAGATGCTCTGTGGAAGGTATTAAGAATATATGGTGTGGGAGGAAAGTTGTTAGAAGCAGTGAAAAGTTTTTATCGAGGATGTAAGGCATGTGTACGTGTAGGAAGAGAGAAAAGTGATTGGTTCTCAGTGAATGTAGGTTTGCGGCAGGGGTGTGTGATGTCTCCATGGTTGTTTAATTTGTTTATGGATGGGGTTGTTAGGGAGGTAAATGCAAGAGTCCTGGAAAGAGGGGCAAGTATGAAGTCTGTTGAGGATGAGAGAGCTTTGGAAGTGAGTCAGTTGTTGTTCGCTGATGATACAGCGCTGGTGGCTGATTCATGTGAGAAACTGCAGAAGCTGGTGACTGAGTTTGGTAAAGTGTGTGGAAGAAGAAAGTTAAGAGTAAATGTGAATAAGAGCAAGGTTATTAGGTACAGTAGGGTTGAGGGTCAAGTCAATTGGGAGGTGAGTTTGAATGGAGAAAAACTGGAGGAAGTGAAGTGTTTTAGATATCTGGGAGTGGATCTGGCAGCGGATGGAACCATGGAAGCGGAAGTGGATCATAGGATGGGGGAGGGGGCGAAAATTCTGGGGGCCTTGAAGAATGTGTGGAAGTCGAGAACACTATCTCGGAAAGCAAAAATGGGTATGTTTGAAGGAATAGTGGTTCCAACAATGTTGTATGGTTGCGAGGCGTGGGCTATGGATAGAGTTGTGCGCAGGAGGATGGATGTGCTGGAAATGAGATGTCTGAGGACAATGTGTGGTGTGAGGTGGTTTGATCGAGTGAGTAACGTAAGGGTAAGAGAGATGTGTGGAAATAAAAAGAGCGTGGTTGAGAGAGCAGAAGAGGGTGTTTTGAAGTGGTTTGGGCACATGGAGAGGATGAGTGAGGAAAGATTGACCAAGAGGATATATGTGTCGGAGGTGGAGGGAACAAGGAGAAGAGGGAGACCAAATTGGAGGTGGAAAGATGGAGTGAAAAAGATTTTGTGTGATCGGGGCCTGAACATGCAGGAGGGTGAAAGGAGGGCAAGGAATAGAGTGAATTGGAGCGATGTGGTATACCGGGGTTGGCGTGCTGTCAGTGGATTGAATCAAGGCATGTGAAGCATCTGGGGTAAGCCATGGAAAGCTGTGTAGGTATGTATATTTGCGTGTGTGGACGTATGTATATACATGTGTATGGGGGGGGGGTTGGGCCATTTCTTTCGTCTGTTTCCTTGCGCTACCTCGCAAACGCGGGAGACAGCGACAAAGTATAATAAAAATATATATATATATATATATATATATATATATATATATATATATATATATATATATATATATATATATATATATATGTATATATATATTTTGCCAGAACATTTCCATCATAATTACTGTTGTACGGGACATACTCTAATGCTTAAATTCTACATACGGTCTTTCCCTTCTTATAACTAGGGTGCTCACCTCACAATCCCGTGTGCATCCTGCCATACGTCACCCTCGCTCTAAAACCATTTAGCTTCTCGGCGCCCCTTCATGTACCCTCTTTCCTGGGCTGAAGAGAGTAATCTCCTGTAAATCCTTGTTTCTCTCTCTCTCTCTCTCTCTCTCTCTCTCTCTCTCTCTCTCTCTCTCTCTCTCTCTCGCACACACACATACACACACACATACTGTCTCACACACTCACACACACTGTCTCACACACTCACACACACTGTCTCACACACACAAACACACTCTATCTCTCTTTCTCACACAGACACGGTCTCTCTCTCTCTCTCTCTCTCTCTCTCTCTCTCTCTCTCTCTCACACACACACACACACACACACACACACACACAGGTTTGGTCAATGCACTTGGAGCACAAAGAACTAGCAGAGGTCTAGAGTGGCGGAACAAAGATGGTGCTGGAAATAAGAGAGATGGATTACGCGGAGAGGCTTGAGACCTTATGGTTGTCCACCACGGAGGAGAGAAGAGTAAGGGGTGACCTGACTACAACCTTAAAGATTTTACATCAATTTATGATAGAGAGTGAGCGGATCTTCGAAAGCTGTAGGGGTAAGACAACTAGAGGACATAACATGGAGACGTCAACGTTTAGAAGGGATGCCCAGAAGATCATTCGTTGGTAGGAGTGGTAGCCGAGCGGCACAGACTGACTGAGGGAAGAAGTCACTGTGCACAGCGAACAGAACTCTTAAGAAATATGGTAGTGGGGATGGTTCATAATATGGGGCTCCACGAGTGCAGAACTTGCTTCCTCATACCTCATACGGTACTAGAAAGTAGTGACAGGGAGGTACACACACACACACACACACACACATAAGAGCGTGCACGCGAGCACATACGATTTCAGGTCCAATAGAATCCACGAATCTAGAATTGCTTCCCTGTACAGTAAAGATAGGTCATTACAAAAAGGTCAATACACATACGTGCTTATGTGGTGTAGTAGTTAGCGCCGCTGACCTCAATTTGTACATGGGCCAGCCCGTGTTTGAATCCTGGGCTTGGCAAACTGCCTGCTTCTCGGTAAATACCTGACTAGGCTGATTGTGTGTGTGTGTGTGTGTGTGTGTGTGTGTGTGTGTGTGTGTGTACGCGCGCGCCTTGAGAGTAGTAGATACATGATACATATACAATGTTGAGAGACCGGGATGTCTCACAGGTTAAACTCTCTCCTCATAAGGAACAAATGATAACACCGTACACACAGACAGACATGTCTGCACTCCACTTGTCCAGCTGTCAAAGCTACTGCGGGGAAGCCGACAATGAGGAAAGCCCCTCTCCTCCCTCTCCTCTCCTTCAGTCCTGGTCTTGTTCTTCCCTCGGGAGCGGAAGAGTCCACATGAACCCAGGCAGAGGACAGGAGGGCCTCCCTGACTCCTACTCCGACACGTTCCTCTCTCTCTCTCTCTCTCTCTCTCTCTCTCTCTCTCTCTCTCTCTCTCTCTCTCTCTCTCTCTCTCTCTCTCTGTTCTCAGAAATTCCCATTGAGACTCATTACCACTCGCTTTGCTGGTCTTTCAGAGGCCACTGGACCTCTTGTGCTCATCATGAAGAATATCCAGCTTCGCCAGGGATGGGTTGGAGGGAGGGAGGAGGCAGTGCTAACATGACCCCTCTGTTCTATAGCTCCAGCAGATCTGTGGTTCTTGCTATGTCAAAGCAGAGCCTCTGGTGATTGCAATAGACCTCCGATAACCAGGCTGGGCAAAGATCTGCCTTTTTCCGTTGCACAGAATCCGTTTACACTCGGTGATTTCTTTCACGTCCGTATCAAAGAAAATGTAACACTAACGAAAGAGATGCGGTACTATATACCACCATGTTTATGTATCTATAAGACGATTGGATTGGCACTTAACCTGTATCATCAGGATTCTTTATTTGTATGTGGAACCCGAGGAGCCATTATTCATAGTGAGAAAAGATTCCGAGTCTAAGCCCTCGGATCATAGTGTGTGAGCCTAAATGCTCAGATCATACTGTGTGAATCTAGCCGATCAGTTCATAGTGTGCGAGTCTAAATTCTCGGATCATAGTGTGCGAATCCAGAAACTCGGATCATATTGTGTAAGTTTTGACAATCGGATGATACTACTGTGGGAGCCGAGACACTGGGATCATAGTGTGTGAGACTCAGACACTGGGATCATCATAGTGTGTGTGAGACTCAAACACTGGGATCATCATAGTGTGTGTGAGACTCAGACACTGGGATCATCATAGTGTGTGTGAGACTCAGACACTGGGATCATCATAGTGTGTGTGAGACTCAGACACTGGGATCATCATAATGTGTGTGAGACTCAGACACTGGGATCATCATAGTGTGTGTGAGACTAAGACACTTGGATCATACCGAGAATAGACTCTGTGAGTGTACACTCAGACCTGTTGTGAGTTTCTCATGAGCGACGGTTGTCATACAGTTTTGCAACAACAGTGTCAGAAATAAATCAAAAAAAGGAGATATTTATATTTCATCTTTTGTTTTTAGGCAAGTTGTAGGAGAGGAAAAGGCCGAGGCTTCAGCACGTGTGTATTTTTGTTCTCTCTTGACAATAGAGGCAGAGGGAGCGAGGGAGGGAGAATGTGTGTGTGTGTGTGTGTGTGTGTGTGTGTGTGTGTGCGCGCGCGCGCGCGTGTTTGTGTTTGTATATTACAGAGAGAGGGTTTTGCACTCGTGTTGCCCCGTCTCTTTGTTGTATATATGTGCCAATGTGCCATGTCTTTACTCCCGTGTATGCAGACACACACACACACACACACACACACACACACACACACGTACATCAACCTGAGCCAGGTACCCATCTGTCGACCAGCTCCGATTGGAAAATGAACAGCTGGGCTGTGCGTACACCAACTGCCATGCTTAGGATTGGATCCCATGCAAGTCTGACCCCGGGCTGGCCCGTGGTAACTCATGGTCAGTAATGCTAACCACTGCACCACGAGGACCGTCTGTGTGTGTGTGTGTGTGTGTGTGTGTGTGTGTGCGTGCACATACTTTGAAATATTTCACAAGAAGTTGGATCAAACTGATATAGAAATATTTCCAATGTTATCACTGGCCTCCCATGTTGTTACTGGAGTGTCTTATTATTATTATGAAGGTTATCTCTGTACATTTGACATCATCCTCGCATCTGTAGTGCTTCTCTTTCAAGTTGATCCACACTCAGTCCAGATGTTCATCCACCCCTAATGATTGGTCGATGAAATGGGTACCTGACCTAGGCAAGTGTGTATATATATATATATATATATATATATATATATATATATATATATATATATATATATATTAGTTAATGAAATCACCTAGATTAGGGCCTCGGTTGCCCGTGTCATGTCAACTAACCAAAAAAGAAAAATGTAGCGGGCATTGTGGACCCAAATCCTCATTTTTTTGTGTTTGTGTTTACCAGTAGTTGCCATCGCGAGGAAGGTACTGGTACTGGACGTTGTTGGATACGAAACACCACACCCACAAACAAACGGACTTCATCCCTAAAAAGAGGATCCTGACCCAAGATTATCCTGACCCAAGGGGATCCTGATCCAAGATTATCTTGACCCAAGGATATCCTGATCCAAGAGGATCCTGACCCAAGAGGATCCTGATCCAAGATTATCTTGACCCAAGGGGATCCTGATCCAAGAGGATCCTGACCCAAGAGGATCCTGATCCAAGATTATCTTGACCCAAGGGTATCCTGATCCAAGAGGATCCTGACCCAAGAGGATCCTGATCCAAGATTATCTTGACCCAAGGGGATCCTGATCCAAGAGGATCCTGACCCAAGAGGATCCTGATCCAAGAGGATCTTGTCATCCGGTTAAGGGTCACGAACTTGGAGGAGGCACCCAGCCTAGGGAGACATCCTACTGGGAGAGGAGCTACTTCGTCTGGGAAGAAGATCTCCCTTGGAACAAAGAACATGCCATCTTGGATGGGGAGATCCTACTGGGAGAGAAAATACTTCGTTTGGGAGAGGGATTATCACCTGGGGAGGAGTCAACACATCTGGGAGGAAGAATGTACCATACCAGAGAAGAGAACATCCCAGTAAGGATAGAGAACACCGAATCTTGGGAGGGAACATCTCACTAGGGAGTCAAAGGATCTGAGAAAGAGATATCTTACTGTGGGTCAAACATTATAATATCAGAGAGACGTCCTCGCCCTAGACACGTCTCATCCGAGAGACATCGAGCTTCTGAAGGGAAGGTCGCGCCCCCCTGGGACCTTGTGTAGCGAGAAAGACCTCGAAGTCCTTCCACGGATGATTTATTCTCCCACGAGAACGATATTCCTTGTGAAATGCATATCATGTCGCAGAGAAACGTGCCACTTTTCTGAAGATGGCCCATTGTTTCAGGACTGCAGCACTCCCTCAGACGCGAAATATCTCTCTCGGGGCAGCATTTTCCTTTAGAATATAAGTGGTTCTTGATTATTTTTCTTTTCATAGTTTTCGTAGGTCTGACCACTCCCTCTTTTCTCTTACGTCCCAGACGCAACGTTCGGTCATGTGACGTTATCATCATGCGCCATTGTGCGTACGTTCGGATCTTGGTGTCGGAGGTAAGATGCACAATTGGAGCTCCCCACTACCTCCGCTACCCTCCCTGACAAAGTCCTCCTTTCTAGAGCCTCCCTCACACGGAACCCTCCCTAAGACTTCCTCCCATAGCACAGAGCCATCCATCTTCCCCTCGGCTCCATTGCGTAATAGGATAATCCATATATAGGTGTTCCGCCACACAAAAATTTTCCTCTTGTAGAAGATTCATCACACAGGTTCTTCAGTGTCCCCTCTTCATTCCCCATACCCTCTAGGCTTGGCTTTGATCCAGACGTGTAAGCCAGACTCTATTCCAGGTACGTATGCCTGGCACCACGTAGACCAGGCTCGTAACTAGGCACGTAAGCCAAGTTGTGAGCCAAGCACGTAAGCTAGGGTTTTCATCCTGGTTCAACTGGGAAATTCCTACCCATCATTTTACCTGCGTTTACTTTTCATTTCCGTAAGTGGAGAGATTAACAAAGAAAGCCATGGAATGTTCTCTCCCATCTGAGGCCAAACTGGAAATAACACACTTGAATTTAAGATTAAGGAAGCTGTCGGTAGCTGGATGTCGTGTCTGGTTCAGAACAGATGCATAGATAGATAGATAGAGAGGCAGACTTGTAGCTAGATAAACAGGTACTTATCAGTTAATACAGTGAATAATCATTACAGTTTCTACTTCAGATTTGGAAGCAGAATGGACACCAAATGCCTCAGTCGTGACGTTCGTGTCTGTGCACATTAGCTGCCTTGCTTAAATTCGTCACTGACTGACTGACGTAATAATGTGCTTTTGATGCTGCAGTTATAAACTCGCCTCTGATTGCTTAAGAGGAATATCTGATCTCAGTGTTGTCATTATGAAAAGGTGATTGTTAACATGCTGTCGCTGTCTCGCTATCTGTGGAGCACAGCCTGCACGATCCTTGAGCACGATGGGACGACCACTGAGCACGATGGCACGACCAGTGAGCACGATAGTACGACCATTTTGGTGTGATGGAGTGATTGGTCTAAATCTTAAGGGCAAGGTTATAGGACGGACTATCATGCTCAGAAGTTGGGATGTCGTGCATAAGGGTCGTGTCGTTCTCTGCAAGGGTCGTATCACTGTGCTCAAGGGTCGAACCGTTGTACTTGATGATCGTACCCTTATGCTCAAGGGTCGTACTGTTGTGTTCATGGATCATACCGTCGTGCTCAAGGGTCATACCGTCGTGCTCAAGGGTCATACCGTCGTGCTCAAGGGTCATACCGTCGTGCTCAAGGGTCACACCGTCGTGCTCAAGGGTCATACCGTCGTGCTCAAGGGCCGTACCGTCGTGCTCAAGGGTCATACCGTCGTGCTCAAGGGTCACACCGTCGTGCTCAAGGGTCATACCGTCGTGCTCAAGGGTCGCACCGTCGTGCTCAAGGGTCATACCGTCGTGCTCAAGGGTCACACCGTCGTGCTCAAGGGTCGTGCCCTCGTGCTCAAGGGGGCGTCTTCCTTAATGAGACAACCATTTCAAATTATACCTCCCTCTTGTCATAATTATGACATGAGCCAAGTTGCCACGCGCTGTTCATGGTCATTTGAGAGGATCTTGATAATTATGCGCTGATAATTTCAGCTCCAGAGGATATTACAGACTCTGATTGTTGGCTGGGATGCAGAGCCTTAGCGAGGCGGGTCTGCTGTTGGATGTGTCCCGAAGCGTATCAGGTGGAGATTACATAACTTTTTTTCCATTACTTTCTGAACAGACTTTAAGAACTTTGCCCTCTTGTAATGCAGGATCATCCTGGTTGGGACTGTCAGAACTATTAACAGTGTATGTAAAGACCGTGAATATATTGTCTGTATTCTTCCAAAGTCTAATTACTTCTCTCTCTCTACACACACACACACCAATTCTCCAGCTGTCATGCGTGTTGTGCCTTGTTACACTAATGATTATAATTGATATGGGAAACTTAGGTTGCCAGAAGGCTTAATAGTGGATGAGGAAGTTATCCGCTGGAGGACGATGATGATATCCAAAGTAGTATCTGAAGTATCTGTACACATGGAGATAGGACGGTAAAGCAGATATCACTGAAGTTTATACAGAATGTTGTGAAGCCACAGAGTGCGCCTAAGCATTGTGATAGGTGTTTTATAAGAGCTAGAGAATCGCTAAGCTTGACGAATTCTTCAAGCTGACCCGACCCGAGACTACTGGTTAAGTTCAAGACTACACATTCTCTTGGTGTAACTGTAATAGGTTCCAGAATTCATATTCTGTCTGCGTAACAGCAATAAGTTCAAGACTACATATTCTGCTGGCGCAACTGTGATATATTCAAGACCACACATTCTCTTGGTGGAACTGTGATAAAGTTTGAAATGCGGGAAAACATTGTTTTATCTTGTGAGGGAATGATGCTTTGTGATCGTTGGTTTTCCACTGTTTGCAGCATTTTGTTTGTTGTCATTTACACACCGTCTCTTCATGAAGAAATAAAAAGTTACGATGCGCGTCTTGACTATATACTTTGACCGTCGACGGCCGAAGCATGCTCAATACGTCTTTGCGAGGATTCGAACGAGTGTACTTGCTTTCTTCACTGTGTTGATCAATTTCGTCTGCCTACCTTCCATCGCTTTCGTAGCTTCCCCTCAGCCGATGTTATTCTCCCTCCAAACTTCCTCGTTGTACTCGCACTGTTGTTTTCAACCTCCTCCCTCCCTCCCTCTCTCTCTCTCTCTCTCTCTCTCTCTCTCTCTCTCTCTCTCCTCCGTCTTATACCAACTCGTTCTTCGTCCCACATGACTCATCCCAAGCCTTCCTTCTCGGCAGGCTCGTCCCTCGTCCATATCAACCTTCCTCCTCCCACTTCGCCTCATGTCATCGTATTTTGTCATGAGTCTTCCTCGCTATGCTCCACCTCATCACGCCCCACCACCACCTGCCTCGTCTTGCCTCACCCAACTCCGTCTTGCCTCACCCCACTCCGTCTTGCCTCACCCCACTCCGTCTTGCCTCACCCCACTCCGTCTTGCCTCACCCCACTCCGTCTTGCCTCACCCCACTCCGTCTTGCCTCACCCCACTCCGTCTTGCCTCACCCCACTCCGTCTTGCCTCACCCAACTCCGTCTTGCCTCACCCCACTCCATATTGCCTCTCCCCCACTCCATATTGCCTCGCCCTCACTTCAACTTGCCTCTCTCCCACTTCAACATGCCTTGCCCCAACTCCAGCCTACCTCGCTCCACTTCACCTTGCTTCTCCCCATTTCACCTTTCTTCGCCCCACTTCGTCTTGCCTCGCCCCACTTCACCCTGCCTGGCATCCCTTCCTTTCGTATAATCCTATCCCACTTCTTCCTCTGCTGCTATTTTTCAGCAGTTTCAATTCTTTCTTTACTCTCCCCTTATCAACTTCCCTTCCGTGTCCCTCCCTTTCTCTCCCCACATCACTATTTTTTCACAGCTGGAGAGAGAAGTGTGTGTGAGGTGCCTTCTGCTGTCCTATCCTGTTTCTACCACTGTATATATATATATATATATATATATATATATATATATATATATATATATATATAATTTTTTTTTTCATCATACTCGCTGTCTCCTGCATTAGCGAGGTAGCGCAAGGAAACAGACTAAAGAAATGGCCCAACCCACCCACATACACATGTATATACATACACGTCCACACACGCATATATACATATCTATACATTTCAACGTATACATATGTATACATACACAGACATACACTTATATACGCATGTACATAATTCATACTTGCTGCCTTTATTCATTTCCGTCGCCACCTCGCCACACATGAAAAGACGACCCCCTCCCCCCGCACGCACGGGGTAGCGCCAGGAAAAGACAAAAAAGCCCACAATCGTTCACACTCAGTCTCTAGTTGTCATGTACAATGCACCGAAACTACAGCTCCCTTTCCACATCCAGGCCACACAAAACTTTCCATGGTTTACCCCAGACGCTTCACATGCCCGAGTTCAATCCATTGACAGCACGTCGACCCCGGTATACCACATCGTTACTATTCACGCTATTCCTTGCACGCCTTTCACCCTCCTGCATGTTCAGGCCCCGATTGCTCAAAATTTTTTTTCACTCCATCCTTCCACCTCCAATTTGGTCTCCCACTTCTCCTCGTTCCCTCCACCTCTGACACATGTATCCTCTTTATCAATCTTTCCTCACTCATTCTCTCCATATGACCAAACCATTTCAATACCCCTTTTCTGCTCTCTCCACCACACTCTTTTTATTACCACACATCTCTCTTACCCTTTCATTACTTACTCGATCAAACCACCTTACACCAAATACTGTCCTCAAACATCTCATTTCCAACACATCCATCCTCCTCCGCACAACCCTATCTATAGCCCAACATTGTTGGAACCACTATTCCTTCAAACATACCCATTTTAGCTTTCCGAGATAATGTTCTCGCCTTCCACACATTCGTCAACGCTCTCAGAACCTTTCTCCCCTTTTCACGCTCCACTCCATCATTTCCACGCCATATCTTTCCCCTTACCCCTTCCTCTCTGCCTTCCCTTCCCTCCCTTTCCTCTCCTTCTCCCCACACACTCTCCCTTCCCTCCTCAACCCTCTCTCTCTCTCTCTCTCTCTCTCTCTCTCTCTCTCTCTCTCTCTCTCTCTCTCTCTCTCTCTCTCTCTCTCTCCTGTCCCATCACTTCTCCCGTGTGGTTGGTTCATCGGCCTCCGGCGACGATAAGTTATGATGGCCGCCTCCAACTGGCTGAGCAAAGCACGGAAGTCACACCTTGCAACGCAGGAGAGAGAGAGAGAGAGTCTACTGCACACACGCGAGTCTACAACAAAGAGGAGAGACAGCCTGTAACACACGGGAGAGACCGCCTGTAACGGAAGTAGTTCCTGCACCACTAGAGGGTAGTGTCGACCTGTGTGGTGTGCAGGAGGGTAGTGTCGACCTGTGTGGTGTGCAGGAGGGTAGTGTCGACCTGTGTGGTGTGCAGGAGGGTAGTGTCGACCTGTGTGGTGTGCAGGAGGGTAGTGTCGACCTGTGCGGTGTGTAGGAGGGTAGTGTCGACCTGTGTGGTGTGCAGGAGGGTAGTGTCGACCTGTGTGGTGTGCAGGAGGGTAGCGTCGACCTGTGTGGTGTGCAGGAGGGTAGCGTCGACCCATGTTCTGCTCAGGAGGACAGTGTCGACCTGTCTGATTTTCAGGTACTGGTTGGGGTCGAGGTCAGAAGTTGAAAGGTCAAACTGGCCTCGCCAACACAGCAGTGTGACGGGGATGTGGGAGTAACATTTCCGATATGCACCACAGGAGTCGCCTGGGTAACGTAAAAACCTTTAATACTCGCTGGAATCTCTAGGATGTGAGGAGGAGGAGGAGGAGGAGAGTGGGGTGGGGTGGGGGGGAAGGTGGTGGAGGATGATGAAGAGGAGGAGGAGGAAGAGGGGAAGGAGGGGTAGGATGAAGAGGTGGAGAGGAGGTGGTGGCCGACATCAAACAGCAGACCATGTAGCATTATCACCAGTGGTTAACATCACATGGCAGATCATGTATCATCACTACCAGGGGCCAACATGACCCAGGAGAGCATGTACCATCATCACTACCAGGGACCAACATGACCCAGGAGAGCATGTACCATCATCACTACCAGGGACCAACATGACCCAGGAGAGCATGTATCATCACTACCAGGGACCAACATGACCCAGGAGAGCATGTATCATCACTACCAGGGACCAACATGACCCAGGAGAGCATGTACCATCATCACTACCAGGGACCAACATGACCCAGGAGAGCATGTATCATCACTACCAGGGACCAACATGACCCAGGAGAGCATGTACCATCATCACTACCAGGGACCAACATGACCCAGGGGAGCATGTATCATCACTACCAGGGACCAACATGACCCAGGAGAGCATGTATCATCACTACCAGGGACCAACATCACCCCGGAGAGCATGTACCATCATCACTACCAGGGACCAACATGACCCAGGGGAGCATGTATCATCACTACCAGGGACCAACATGACCCAGGAGAGCATGTACCATCATCACTACCAGGGACCAACATGACCCAGCAGGGGACTCCCTCCCGTGTAAGAGCGTTCATGTCAGATTCATTAAATCGTAAAGTCTTTGTTGCCGGTGGTGAGATTAATGGCCCCGGTCCCACCCAGGATATCTGCCCCTCCAAAATTTCCGGCCGCATATAACTGACCTGGATGGAGAGGTCAAAGGTCACGGACGGTGCCGCCCCCCTCGTGCATGGTGGGGACGAAGATGCGGTTGATGTACTTCTCGTGACCATCTTTCCTTTAACTATGACGACTTGATCCCTTAACTATGACTACTGAAGCCTTTCGGTATGGTGATCTAAATCCCTTGAGTACGACGACTTCAACCCTTGAGGATGATGACTCTACTCTCCCATATTGATTACTTAACCCCTGGAGTACGACCACTTAACCCCTGGAGTACGACCACTTAACCCCTGGAGTACGACAACTTAACCCCTGGAGTACGACCACTTAACCCCTGGAGTACGACCACTTAACCCCTGGAGTACGACCTCTTAACCCCTGGAGTACGACCTCTTAACCCCTGGAGTACGACCTCTTAACCCCTGGAGTACGACAACTTAACCCCTGGAGTACGACCGCTTAACCCCTGGAGTACGACCACTTAACCCCTGGAGTACGACAACTTAACCCCTGGAGTACGACAACTTAACCCCTGGAGTACGACCGCTTAACCCCTGGAGTACGACCACTTAAGCCCTGGACTACGACCACTTAACCACTGGACTACGACTACTTAACCCCTGAAATACGACCACTTAACCCCTAGAGAAGGACCACTTAACCTCTGGAGTACGATCACTTAACCCCTGCAGTACGACGACTTAACCCCTGCAGTACGACACCTTACTCCTCTTTTCACACTATCGACTTATTGTGCATGACAACTGAAGTCTGCACATTGCTTGGGATATTATTCTTGTTATTATCGTAACTTCCACACACAGGAAGTGGAGAAGGGTTAAGATCTTCAGTACAGAGCCTCTGGGGATCACATGCATGAAAGGCTGGCACGGTTGATCGCGCCAAAGCTGAAATTGGTGTCAATATGCTTAAAGTTACCTTCCTCCACAACCTACGGCAAGCAAGACATTGAGATTGACTCAGGACTTTACATGAAAACGATCGAAATCGGATTGGGAGCTATACAGGAAAGAATGAAATATATTGGCAGTTTACAGGAAAGGGTGAAAATTACGTTAATTTCTCTCAAAATTTCCATGAACAGAAATAATAAACTTCCCCAAACTAGACGTTTGGTAGAATCTCATAGAAATGTGATGCTTCTGGGCAACGCTTGTATTGGACTAGCCCGTTATTGGGGTTCAGCGACGCTGGAGGCCTCGAAGTGGGATAAACAACCTTGGTGCGAGAGGTTCTCCAGTTGCCTTGGTGTTTACCACGGGTCCTCCCAGACCACGTCATCTGTCTCTCAAGAGACCAGGAAGAATCTCGGTTGTCTTTTTTAAGGATGTGCTACTTCGTCTCTATTTCACTAATCGTCCAGTGCCTCCGTAGATGATCGGATAAGTATGGCAGTGGTTGTGTCGGGTATGTGAGGGGTCAGTGATGGACTAATCGTATCTAAGAGGCTCGCTCACTCGCCTGCTCCTCTCTGTTCCCCTTCCTGGCGCAGCTCCTGGACACTGCCGGCAGCAGCGGTTATCGTGTAGAACTTAATGCCACTCCTTCCCAGCTCTGGTACATGTAACTTGGCTAAGCAAGTTACATGTACCTCACAGCTCCTGCTCCACTCTTCATTATAAATAGGCATTTGGCCAAACATACAATGGCTTCCTCTGAGCCATGGGTATGGTCTTAGATCCATGTAGATATTTGGCGAAACAAGGCGTAAGTAACTACTTCTGAGTTCTTCCCATTTCCTCCAGCAGGAACAAATTTCCTCCACACCAGGTGTACCTCACAAATCATGCCCTCCTACTCCAGCTCATGTTATACAATTATGACATACCTTATGGCCTGGAACATCTGGCGGTATAGCCGTAATAGAGAAGGACGTTTTGCCTTGACTTCAGAGGCATCTGGTGGGTCCTTTATGCGGGCTGGATGGCTGTGCTACCCTCTCAATCACTTTAATAACTTGTAGGGAGCACATTAACGAGATTAGCAGGCTCCAAGCGTCAGGCTGAAGCGTTTAATTGTGTAAGGAGGATGCTACAGAGTTTGTGTGTGTGTGTGTGTGTGTGTGTGTGTGTGTGTGTGTGTGTGTGTGTGTGTGTGTACTTTACTGGGAGAGGGTTCAACACTCGTGGGGTCCTTGAGAAGGGCAGGGTGTTATCCTCACCAGGTGTTGCTATACACAAGTGGTGAGCTGTTCCGATAGTAGTCGACTTTCACACCCTGGTAAGGACGAGCGGCTGAAGACGTCCTGGGCTGAGTTGGCTTAACTTTTTAAGCAGGACAGTATGACCCGTGGGTATGGAAGCCCTAGCCTTTTACTTAACCTATCAGGATCAGGTCAAAGCTCAGTCCATTATACCCAAGGGTCGTGCCGTCTTGCTCAATTAGATTCTTTTCCCTCGTCTTTGTGGTTTTCAGGTCATATTCAGTAATTTGGGAACTTGCGTGGCGTTCATGGGATCTTAGCGACAATTAGTATAAGTGAGGAGGTATATGTTCTCGCCACTACTTCGTATCATATGACTGTCATTCTTTATATCTTTTACATTCCTGGAAGCAGGTCTCTGGCAGGATAGATTGATCCCACTGTAATTCATAAGAATTAGATGTGCGTCAGGTTCAGTCTTAAGTTTAATTAAGAGTTTCCAGGAACTTCTCTGTGCGCGCACGATCTTCGTCTAAGGTCTTCAGTACTATGTGAATCCTTAGCTCATCCAATCTTGATGTCTTTTTTTTATGAGATAAAAAACTATAATTGATAATCTCTACAGTTTCCTGGGCTGATGTGTGCGTAGATAGGTAAATTGGATAAAGGAAGAGACATAATTAGATGGAGAGAAAGAGGGAGAATGAGGAGGTAAGTGGGAAGAAGGAAGGATGTACACACACACACACACACACACACACGAGTTCCCTCATCCTTAGAGATGATGTTCCAAATGGATACATCTGCTTTATAGAGGTACGTCGACGATCTTGTGATTGGCGTCGGCGATGACGACAATCTCTCCCAACTAAAATCTCCACAACAACCTCCAGGTCTGGATCCCCGCCAACCACGTCACTTCCACCCAGACGACGAAGATCGCTGTGATGCACGTCACCCTTGCCTCCAACCCTGCCCCACCCGCCTCAGGGTCTCTAATCCACCATGTTTCCCGGTGTCACTCGAGACGACAAACTAATCTGGACGGAACAAGTCGGCGCAAATAAACAAATCTTCCAGCTAACGTAAATACATTTTTTCGTTGACTTAGGACACGGACCCCATGCATATGAAATCAAGAACACGAAGAAGTACTAAGACCAACAGGCCACTGGGTCCTTTCGAGTTCGTTTGTGATGAAAGAAGAGATCATAAAAACAGAGATTAGTATCGTAAAAGAAGCAAATAGAAACTGAAAGAAAAGCACCTTAATCTCTATAGGGATCTAAGGACACGCATACAATAACAGTTGTGGATTTGGAGAAGTACTTTACAGTATCTATGGTATTGCTCTCAACTATTGCAGTTGGTAAATCATTTATCTTAATGATGCCGTTGAAGAAACTGTTCTTCGTCTCATTCGAACTACAATGTCGCCTCATTTGAAGTTCAACGTTCGTCCACAAGTCTGTTGTGTCCATGACTACGAAGGAAATCGGACAAATCTAAACTTATAAAGCTGCTTAGATATTTGTACAGCCTTTGATCATACTGAATACATGTATCAAATCGCCTCTTAACCTCCTCGATTTTTAAGCCAAATAAGATCAGGTCCTCCATACGGCTCCAGTAGGGTTTATTGGATTTATTGCTCAGTTCAGGAATCATTTTGGTAGCTCGCTGCTGCTCTCTCTTCATACCGTCGGTCCTTCTTCAAGTAGGTTGACCAAAACTGAACACAGTATTCAAAGGGTAGACGCACCATTAAAATCACAAGAGTGGGGAATATTCCTTAGACTTATATTCGAAAGCCTTACTATATGAATCCTAGAATTTTGTGTGCATTTTTATTGCTACTATGCAAAGTTTGTTTGTCTTTGGACCATCAAACTTTATTACATCTGAGTCATTTGTTATCGTTTATAGATAAACAGAATCCATACCGTGGCTTGCCTTATCGCACTGACTCTCGGTGTGAAAGACAACATATCGATATTGGAACGCATTTGCCATCTGTAATCCCAGTCCAACAGTTGGTCTTTGTTGCCTTCCATCTGCAGACCTTCACCTTCTGTTGCAGCTTTTATTTCACAGCTTCGTATCATCTGCTCACTTCGAAATTTTACAACAGAAGATTTGTTAGACATGAACAACTTCGTCGAAAACCATATTGGTAGTTAAGAGCAATGAAATGGTGATCCTTTAAGTGATCTATAATCCCTTCACGAGTGATGGCTTTCATAAACTTACCAACTATGAACGTTAAGCTGATTGGCTAATGACTTCCACGAATCATTTGTTAAATCGACAAAACTTCCAATCCTCTGGGCCTCTGTCTCTGATAAAACTTAGCAGGACCTGCCAGTTGTATATATCTTGTGTTGGTCAATATGTTGCTGAATGTTCGTTCGTCTCTCTTGGGTCATGAGATATCTTCAATGGTTCTGTAAATACGGATAAAACACACAGCGAACACACAAAAAATCTTTTGTAATCTTAGCTATAGCGTCGTTATCTCGAACCAAGTCGTCGTTTTCGTCACTTAATGGACCAACTGACTGGGTGACGACTCTCTCGCTTGTAACATAACTATAAATTTCTTTTAGTTTCTTTCACAATTTTCAGCAATGTACACGAAATAATCACATCTAATATGACTTATTGTTTTTTTTTACACAAATTTTTGTAATGTTATTGTTCTCTCGGAGTTTCTCATGAACAATTTTCTTAAGCATCAGATAGCTCTTAAATTCATTGTTCCACTAATTTGCTTTCGATCTGGATAATGATCGTCAGTTATTCCTTCCTAAGGAACTATGCCTCCCCGCCTAGCTTTCTCCCACATCCGTTATCCACCCCACAACAGGGGAGACTGGGAAGGTAGAGAGAGAAGGGCTTGAAAGATCATCTTCAGTCCCTCTTACGCCACCTGTCAACACACTGACCCTCTTCGTCCCTTTCCCGTCATCCCGCTGTACCGTTACCACCACCATCACTTTTCACCATGTGAGATCCCTCGTCCCCAAGTTGCACTTCGATGCCGCAACCGCTTCGAACCCGTACGAACTCCTACAGACCGTCAGATAACAACCCGATCCCAGCCAATGTGAAGGTTGATAACAATATGTAGACTGTATACCAACACCTCACTTCTGTATAATGACTAATCTGTTTAACACTTCACGTGAACCTCTTATGGCACCACTGGTTTTATTGTATAATAATTATTTCAGTCATTAGCCCCAGGTAATTCAATAAACCTTTGACAATTATTTTTATCATAATTTATTATTATCATTATCATCATCATCATCGGTTCTATTATATTATCATTATAATGTCATCATATTATCATTATCATTGTTATTATCATTATCATTATTATCACTGAAATTATCATTCCTACACAGACAAGCACATAGAAGTATACGGAAATGAGAAGAGTATACAGATAAAAAAGGAAAGCACAGACACCTGTAGTGTTAACTTGACAAAGACTTGGATTACAAGAAGGAAAGCAATAACCCGCACATAAGGCTTGCGTAACGAGGGGGCCATTATCCAGTCAATTAGCTTTACTGCTGATCATTAGCTGTGTCGTTTCGAGATATAGGATTGGGAGTAACGAAGGTGAAGCGACTCACCAGATGTGTTGACAATGTTGTTGCCAATTACTGGGATTTGCTGGTGTTCTCATTTTGTCTTGATGGTGTCCTAGCGTCCTTGGTGACACCTGCAATGCTGAGATCATGCCGGGAGCTTTTGAGTGTTACACGCGATGCTGGGAGGTCCTGAGTGAAGTCTGCAATACTGGGACTGTGCTGGGAGGTCCTGCGTGATACACGAGATGCAGGTGGAACCATGCTAGGAGGTTCTGGGTGACATCTGTGGTAATGGGGTCATGCTCAAGTCCTGGGCGACACCAGAGACACTGGGACAATGCTAGGAGGTCGTGCGTGACTCTTGTGTTACTGGGACCATGCTGGGAGGTCCTGGGTGATACCTGCTCCACTGGGACTATGTTGGGAGGTCCTGGGTGACAACTGCGATACTGGGACCATAGAGGGAGGTCCTGAGAGAGACACCTACGGTACTGAGACCATGATGGATGGTTCTAAGTGACACCCAGGTTATTGGGACTATGCTCTGAGGTCCTGAGAACCCCCGTGGTATAGGACCCATGTTAGTAGGTCCTGGGCGACACCTCTGTTATAGGGACTGTGCTAAGAGATCCTGGGTGACTCCCACAACGTAGGGACCATTTTGGAAGGGTCTTGGTGGCACCTACGACGCAGGGACTATGCTGGAGACAACAAGGAGAGAGAAGCATAATGTTAAGAAGTTTGTATTCGTACGTGGGTTGCCGTAACTGAGTCCTTACTGCCAGGGGGACTGGACCGGTAACTCGGAGTCCCTGTGCCCAGGCTCCGTCGTGGCTGTTGTGCTAAGAAAGGAGAGAGAGTGTCTTGGTCGGCGACATGGGTGAGCGTCTTGAAAGTGACACTCAAATGCGTTCATTTACAACAGTGTTCTCGTGTGAAGTGACACTCAGGCGCGTTCATGTTCTCTTTCATTACTGCGTGTACCCAGAGTGGAGTCTGACCCCGTGGATTTGAGGACCTGATTACATGGACTCCGCTAAGAGCACCGGTAACGTGGGGTAACTCCAGGAGAACCTCGTACGTACGGACGTAGGTGTAAACGAGGCCAGAGGTGGCGAGCGTTACGGGGTTGGGAGGAGGGGCTGGAGGTTGGAGGGGTAGCGAGATATTAAGGCGGGCTTGGTGGTGTTGGTGGGGAGGAGGACGAGATATTGAGGTTGGCAAGATGTTGTTAATAGGAAGAGGAGTGAGATATTAAGATGGGCTTGGTGATGATAGTAAGAAGGAGGGCAAGATATTGAAATGGTTTTGGTGGTGGTGGTGGTGGTGGCAAGACATTAACATATCAAAATAGTCTCAAGTTGACGGGGGTATCGCGGGAGAGTGGACGCCGGTCAGTTGACGAGGCCCTCCTCTTGATGTAGAAAGGATAAAGTTAAATTGAGTCTAGTAAGGACTTTTCCTCCTTCCACTCGCTCCTTCGGGGATGGTCTGGGTGCTTAAGACAGGAGGTGCAGCCCTGTGCTATCTGACTCTTGAGCAAGACGACTGGATGCTCGAACACGACGGGTCGCCGATTAGCACGACGGTGTGATCCTAGAGCGCGATCGTCTTAGAAACGGTTGGGTACGTACGATGTCGTGACCTCTGACGTGACCCTTAAGAGTGGTGGGGAAGGTCATCCATTATTCCCTCGGAGGGTGCCGTTGTGCTCGAGGGTCTTACCGTTGTGCTCAAGGGACTAACGGAGCCAAGACCCGTGGGGATGTGTTTTCATTCGACCTTTGCTAATAAGCTAGTCATGTGTGGCAAACATCAACATCAGTGTCGTGCAACAGTCACCACACACACACAAACACACACACACACACACACACACACACACACACACACACACACACACACACACAAGCCCCAGCACCAGACAAAGGCCACAGCACCACAGAGCGGGCTTATCACCACAAAGCTCCCCCAGCGTCACACATCTGTCCCAGCGCCACACTAAAACCAGGGCGCCACATGAGTACCCCAGACCCACGCTATGGTCTCAGCACCACATACATGACCCAGCACCACACAAAAGCCCCAGCAGCACACGACTGGCATACAACCGCGGAAGATCCCCAGCACCATACAACTGTTCCAGCGCCACACAAAAACCACAGTGCAACACAATTTTCCATGTACCAAACAACGTCCAAAGCATCACACAAAAGCCTCAGTACCAAACAAAGGCCTGAACATTACACAAAAGCCTCGGCATTACGCAATGGTCCACGCACCACACAACGGTCATGGAACCTCAAAAGACCACCACCGGCACAAAACAGTTCCAGCAGCATACAGAAGCCCCGGTACCACACAACCCACCCCGCACCAGACAACAACAGTCCCAACACCACACTAAAGCCCCAGCACCACGAACAAATACCAGCGCCACATAAAAGTCCAAGCACCATACAATAGTTCTAGCATCGTACAAAAGTCCCAGCACAGCACAGTAGTCACAAACACCACATAACAGCCCCAGCACCTCACAGTAACATAGCCCTACACAAAAGCCTCAACGCCACACAAAAGTCCCAGCATAATACACAATCCCATAACCACACAAAAGTCCCAGCACCATGTGAAAGCCACAGCACACACATTTGCCACATCATCACACATCACCCATGTCCTCACACTGTAGCTCCCCACCACACATCACCCACGTCCTCACACAGTAGCCCCTTACTACACATCACCCACGTCCTCACACATTTGCCACATCACCACACATCACCCATGTCCTCACATGTAGCTCCCCACCACACATCACCCACGTCCTCAAACAGTAGCCCCTCACCACACATCACCCACGTCCTCACACAGTAGCCCTTCACTACACATCACCCACGTCCTCACACAGTAACCCCTCATTACACATCACCCACTTCCTCACACAGTAGCCCCTCACCACACATCACCCACGTCCTCACACAGTAACTCCTCACCACACATCACCCACGTCCTCACACAGTAACTCCTCACCACACATCACCCACGTCCTCACACAGTAACTCCTCACCACACATCAAATACGTTATCACACAGTAGCCACCTCTCCACACTATAACCACATCACTACATAGTGACTACGTCACCACAATAACCACGTCACCACAATAACCGTGTCATATCACAGTAACTACATCACCAATCAATAAACAAGTCACCACACAGTAAGAAGGTCACTACGCAGTCACCACATACAACAAACGCGCTCGTGAATATCCCTGCACAATACCTTCAGAGGTAAAGGCGTCTTATGAAGCCATATTATATGGAACGACCTGAGAGATTGCATAATTAGATTTTTGTTCCCTTTTATCAGACTTGGAATATCATTACTTTCGTCTTTAGTAATCGAGGAGTTACGTAGTTGCCTGTAAAGTAACATTTTTGTTCACAAAGTCTGAAGAAAAAGAAAACATAATCTATATTGAAGTCATTGTTCTTGATTACCTATCATTATACACAGTAATTTCATAGAAGAAAAGCTCTGTTTATTTAAGGCATTTTAAGATAACACATGACACTCGAGGAGATGGAGCTGTATAATATTCTGCGATACATTTGGTAAATTTTTTCCCTCGTCTCTGAATTAGATCTAAAACACGCGTCTTACATAACTCCACACATACGTGACACACAGTCCAATCATGTGTCATACATTCATCCATACATGCGTCCCAAGTTTGTCATTCATCCATTTATGCGTCATGCGTTGGGGATGTGTGTATTGATGACAGACGAGACGGTAGGCTTTTGTGATGGGACGTGTGTATTGTTGCCACGTCTCGCTACGTATCACCAAAGCGCTGAAAACAGGTTTTATGTCGATGCAATTATCGTTCTGGGAATCAAAGAGAATTAGAGTGCATTACATGGGCTCCCGAAAACTTAAGAGGTACTCAACACTGTTTTCTGCCTACTTATGACTTTAACCAGGTTGTGATTGCTGATAACCAGGCGGACAGACTTTCATGACAAGACTCCGAGAGGAATATTTGCTGTGATATTCGTAACATTCATTAAAAGATTCACTTACTCTGTCAGTCTATTTAATAGACGCCACTTTTTCAATTCCAGTGGATGACGAGTGTAAATTACTTACAATTTTATAGTGTCTAAATGATGTCCTTCGGGCTTGTTAACTTTGATATCACTCTACCTTAAAAGTTTAGGCTCTCCTAGGTTGGTTCAGGGAGTATGAGAATACGAGGCGCATGGTGGTAACCGAAAACGATATTGTATATTGAGAGAATAGTTCTCTCACATTCACAGTGAGGCGGTTATGCCACCTGCACCTCCAGGGAAGGCCAGATAATGGCTTTCCCCTTCCATATTCTTGGAAAGCCTTTTACTCGTTCAGGAACTGTTGTAACAACACCAAGGGAAACAATAGCCAAGAAAGTCGGGGCGAAAACCCGCCAGCCTCTCCCAGCGGAGTTTGGTGGGAGTTCGCCCACTCCCCTTCGGCAGCAAGTGAGAGACCGCCAACTCCTCACCAGCATCACAGAACCCCTGAGGTACAAACTCTCCACTCCTTCAGCAGCAATAGGAACCTTTCTCTCCCTCATCACCACCAAAAGCACCCCACTAACATCTGCGGTAAGAGCACCCCAGATGTTCAGCCTCCCCACATATCACTACCATTACCACCTACAACCTCAATCCCTTGTGTCGCATACATATATATCAGAGTCTTCCATCCTAATCTCTGTATATGAGGACCATCCCTGTATATTACTTGGTTTCATTTTCTCACTAAGTGTGATGGTGGAACATCTACAACTGCATTCATTATCTGGGTCCCTCTTTAACAATAGTCATTTCGTATTACTATGAACAATATGTAGGCGTTGTGGACACTGTTTCCAGTAACTGGGCGTCGTGAATACAGTCCCTAGTAACTTGATTCAGAACCAGTACCAGGCCCTTGTAAATATAAACGCATTAATATATATATATATATATATATATATATATATATATATATATATATATATATATATATATATATATATATATATATATATATATATATAAAACATACCAGCATCACTCCATCCAACGAGAGTAGATTAGTACCTATAGATGTATTCTTCACGTCTTCTGCCGATGTAAACATACCTTATCGCTCCCGTTTATGGTCAGTTAATCGTGAGGAGGAGAGGAGCTCGGGTGTGGCACGGCTGGAGAATACTTCTTGTGTTTAGCAGTAAGTCTGAAATGTATTTCACGAGATCAACCTTTGATGACGGTGCATAGAGGGACGAGAGACGAGTGTGTGTGATTAAAACAACAAAGATAATTCTTTTTACACCTACATTCTACTTTTAACTTGGGGCTGATTAAGTCTAAGTACGCATCCAGTTTTCTTCTGCACAGCGCCTCCAGAAGAATATGACTCTGGGGAAATCTCTCTCTCACATTGCACCTGGTGTCTAATGTAAATAGTCGTTCCTTTAAGGTAACTGGCCAACTTTCACATGAAGGAGCGTTTTTGGCGAGACCAAGATTACACCCATGATTGTTTACGTTGTCTTTTTGACTCGGATACAAATTGTTTTCGATGACGTCATATCCCGTGGTATGGCATTTCGGATGATGTATGAGAGGCACCACTCACATAGTCGCTGGACCAGCACAGTGTTGCCCCGCAGAGCATGGTTGAGTAGATGGTGGTCCAACAGAGCATTTTCTAGTGGGTGATGGTCCAGCATGGTCTTGTCCTGCATAGTATGGTCCAGTGGAAGGTGATAGAGTATTGTCCAGCAAAGGATTATGGTCTGACGGAATATGGTCCAGCAGACGATGGTCCGTCAGAGTATCGTCCAACGGAATGGTCCACTGAGGCATGTTCCAGAAGACGATAGTCAGTGTATAGCACAGCGGAGTAGCGCCCAGCAAAGTATGGTCCATCAGACGACAGAGCTGCAGAATATCGCTCAGAGGAGTATGGTGTAACAGAGCATGATCCAGTGGAGTATGGTCCAGTGGAGTATGGTCTAACAGAGCATGGTTCAGCATAATATGGTTCAGTGGATTATGGTCTAGCAGAGTAGGTGTTTGTACTAGTGTGGGTATTGGAAGGCAATCTCGTGCGTAACATATGCTAGTATGTTGTATCAAACATTTCAGAATAGATTGTCTCGTTTAACTGTATCCAGCAGTTATTGCAGTCTGGAAAACCATTGACTCGGAAATCACTTACCGTTTAGGTTCGAATGACACACATGATGGTTCAGGTTCGGAAATCAGGTAATGGTTCAGGTCCAAAAATCAGGGAATGATTCAGGTCCTGAATTGTGCGCAGGATATAGAGTTGACTTGTATTGGTCACCTCTTAAAGCAGCGCGATGCTTCTTGCTTCACAGAGACACAAGAGTCAGAGCGTCTCCTGAGCTAGCAGCTGTTCGAACAAGCTTCAGTCGAGTCTTGGTGCTGAACCACTGTGTTGACTCTGTACGTACCTGTCCGAAGCGGCTTCAGTAGGGACTTTTTGTTCATACGTACTGAACTTCTTTATTTCCTGCATTTTTATAGTCCTAATCAACTTCGGTCGAGCCATATTATCGTCCTTACAGTACTGAACGAGTCTCCCGTATTTCAATCTGTTCGAACCAGCAGCTGCAGTTGGATCTTCGCTCTGAATAAGACAAGACACGTCATCAGTTTAGATTGCGTTCGAATTCTTTAATAACTACGGTGGGAAGAGTTGGTGTACTATACAGAGTCATGGTGAAGGGCTGGTCGAGATTTATTACAACCAAGTAGATTTAATAAGCGTGAATTTTGATGGCCAATCTTCAGCTTAAGACACTAGTTATGGGTTGAAGATGTGTGAACTGAAGCGATATGGTATACAGTGGTCGATGTGCTATCAATGGACCGAGGCTTATTAAGCGGCTGGAGGAAACCACGATGGTTTATGGTGCTTGCTTGTGGATAGGAAGCTGTAGATTCGGTGCATTACACACAGCAGTGAGAGAATGGATGTGGGTGAATGATGCAATTTCTTCACCAGTTCCTGGTATTACTTCGCTAACGCGGGGATCGGCTGTCATGTATAATGCACTGAAACCTGAGCTCACTACCGACAATCAGGCCCCACAGACCTTTCCATGGTTACCCTCGACCGATTTATTTGCCCTGGTTAATCCCATTGATAACACGTCGCACCCTGTATAACACATCTCTCCAATTCGCTCTGTCCCTTGCACGCTTTGCATCTTCCTGCACTTTCAGGTCACAAACCTTCAAACTCTCATCCATCTATCCTCCTCCTCCTCCTCAGTTTCCCCTCTTTTCATTGTTCACTCAACTACTAACATATATGCATTCTTAGTCATTCTCTCCTCACTCGCCTCGCCATAATGTCCACACTGTTTTAGCACACCTTCTCCATCTCTCTCATGCATACATACTCCTCTAACTACAACACCACCGTCTTATTCAATCATTTCTTATTCGATCAAACTAAATCACATATTGTCCTAAAACATTTCATTTCCAACACATCCATCCTCTTCTTTCCATTTTTGCCTAGGACTCATGCCACATATCCATGCAGAACCGACAGGACCTGTTTCACAATACATTCTACATTGCACCTAAGACCCTGTGGCTTGCTTCAGTTACCACGGGTCCTTTCGCTGCCAAGTATCTAAAACACTTTCTCCAAGCTCTCTCCCGTCAAACTCACACTCCGGTTATTCTCTCTCTCTCTCTCTCTCTCTCTCTCTCTCTCTCTCTCTCTCTCTCTCTCTCTCTCTCTCTCTCTCTCTCTCTCTCTCTCTAAGCCTAATATCATCTTTTTTCACATTTTCTCTCGCCTTTCACCTTACACACACTCCCAAACTCGGATACCAGCTTCTGCAGTTTCTCACTCGAATCTGTCACCAGCAAACGACTCATCTTTCAGTATCCCACATCATCCCATCCCATCCATACACAGACTGAAGAGCCTTGGTAACATCACACACACACGCACACACACACATATATATGTATGCAATTCGACCCCTTTCTATGGACAACAGGTCAAGAAGTGTGATGAACTGTTTAGGTGTTAGTGGGGTGAAAACAGGACAAATGAGAGATACATGGCCAGTATGTTCAACGTGGAGGTTGCCTCTTGGGCATGATAGGTCCTGTTGTATGTTCAATTGTGGTTTGTATTGCTAGGGAGTTGGGTGGTGTCCAGAACGTAGACCAGAGAGGTTATACACATCAATGCCTGAGAAGGACAACTTCAAATGGTTGAATGTATATGAGTGTGGAAATTTTCATCGTGATATATCTGACTTAAATTTCACTTTTTGTTATACTTTAGCATACCATTCTCTGGCAGTCTGTCAGAAGATAGAATAAACAAACTTCCTGCAGTATAATGCCACTCTGCCAATAAGATTAAGAAAGTTACACTGAATTTTAGATTTTTCTTTCATTAAGAACTGAACACAGGCTCCAAGCATACACTGTGCGCACGTAATCAGTAGTTATTCATAATGTCTTGAGATAAAGTTGTGTGATAGTCCGAGATACTATAGCCTTGAGAGGCAAACTGATGTCATACCAAATTGAATTTTTTGACGATTCAATCATCTCGGTAGCCTAGATAAGTACTATCAACGTTGCACCTCTAATATATGTATATATATATATATATATATATATATATATATATATATATATATATATATACATATATATATATATATATATATATACATATATATATATATATATATATATACATATATATATATATATATATATATATATATATGTATATATATATATATATATATATATATATATATATATATATATATATATATATATATATATATATATATATATGATTTAATTGTTACACTATTACACGAAAGTGCACTTGGGAACTTACCGCGTTTCATTTCCCGTGGACTCGTAGGAACATATATATATATTAAAGCTAAACTTCAGCATCATTATGTAAGTAGGTGTGAAAGCATTAACAACGTCAAAAGATTTTAGCACTAGAAAAGAAGGCACAAAGGAAGCTTATTCACGATGTGTATCACATGTTGTTCAAAGAATGCAATGATTAAACTCACAAAAGTATTGTAGTTTTTAACTGTCTCTGTGATGGCTTATTGCCTGATCATATTATTAACTAATTTGTAAAAAGAAAATAAATAAGGGGCTTAATGAACTGCATGTGACGAAAACAAATTAATGAGACACTGGGACAACAGGATTTTCAACTAAATAAATACGGTGTTTGGGAAAAACAGATGTAAAACAATAAATAATTCAGATGTTATATAAAGTAAAGCTGTTATGTAAATAGAGCAATGTTGGTGTTAGTGGTAGAAACAGTCAAGAGTGAATTAAAAAAGGTGATGAAAAAGAAGAGTTAGGATCAGAGATGATGAAAATTTTCAACAAATAACGGAAGGAAAGAAAGAGATTTATTGGTGTGTATATATATATATATATATATATATATATATATATATATATATATATATATATATATATTATCTTTTATTACTATTTTCTTTATTATACTTAACCGCCGTCCCCCGCGTTAGCAAGGTAGCGCAAGGAAACAAACGAGGAGTGGCCCAAACCACCCACATATGCATGTATATACATAAAAGCCTACACACGCACATATACATACATATGCATTTCAACGTATACATACATATACATTTAACCGTATCCATACATATACATTTCAACGTATACATACCTATACTTACACAGACATATACATATATACACATGCACATATCCATACTTGCTGCCTTCATCCATTCTCGTCGCCACCCAGCCATACACAAAATAGCATCTACCCCCTCCCCCTCCAGCGAGGCAGCACCAGGAACAGACAAAAAAGGCCACATTCGTTCACACTCACTCTCTAGGTGTCATGTGTAATGCACCGAAACCACAGCTCCTTTTCCACATCCAGGCTCCATAGAACTTTCCATGGTTTACTTCAGACGCTTCACATGCCCTGGTTTAATCCATTGACACCACGTCCACCCCGGTATACCACATCGTTCCAATTCGCTCCATTCCTTGCACGCCTTTTACCCTCCTGTATGTTTAGGCCCCGATTGCTCAAAATCTTTTTCACTCCATCCTTCCACCTCCAACTTGGTCTCCCACTTCTCCTTCCCTCCACCTCTGACACATATATCATCTTTTCCAATCTTTCCTCACTCATTCTCTCCTTGTTTCCAAACCATTTCAACACACCCTCTTCTGCTTTCTCAACCACACTCTTTTTATTACCACACATCTCACTTACCTTTTCATTACTTACTCATCAAACCACCTCGCACCACATATTGTCCTCAAAAATTTCATTTCCAACACATCCACTCTCCTCCGCACAACCCTATCTGTAGCCCATGCTTCGCAACCATATAACAGTTGGAACCACTATTCCTTCAAACATACCCATTTTTGCTCTCCGAGATAATGTTCTCGCCTTCCACCCGTTCATCAGCGCTCCCAGAACCTTCGCTTCCTCCCCCACCCTTTGACTCACTTCTGCTTCCATTGTTCCATCCGCTGCCAAATCCACTCCCAGACATATAAAACACTTCACTTCCTCCATTTTTCTCCATTCAGTCTTACCTCTCAATTCTTGTCCCTCAACCCAACTGAACCTAATAGTCTTGCCCTTATTCACATTTACTCTCAGCTTTCTTCTTTCACACACTATATCAAACTCAGTCATCAACTTCTGCATTTTCTCTCCCGAATCAGCCACCAGCGCTGTATCATCAGCGAACAACTGACTCGCTTCCCAAGCCCTCTCATCCACAACAGATTGCATACTTGACCCTCTCTCCAAAACTCTTGCATTCACCTCCCTAACCACTCCATCCATAAACAAACTGAACACCCATGGAGACATCACGCACCCCTGCCGCAAACCGACATTCACTGGGAACCAATCTCTCCTCTCTTCCTACTCGTGCACATGCCTTATATCCTTTGTAAAAACTTTTCACTGCTTCTAGCAACTTACATCCCACACAGTATACTCTTAAGACCTTCCACAAAGCATCTCTATTCACCTTATCATATGCCATCTCCAGATCCATAAATGCTACATACAAATCCATCTGTTTTTCTAAGTATTTCTCACATACATTCTTCAAAGCAAACACCTGATCCACACAACATCTACCACTTCTGAAACCACACTGCTCTTCCCCAGTCTGATGCTTTGTACATGCCTTTACCCTCGCAATCAATGCCCTCCTATATAATTTCCCAGGAATGCTCAACAAACTTATACCTCTATAATTTCAACACTTGCCTTTCTTCCCATTCCCTTTAGACAATGGCACTATGCATGCATTCCGCCAATCCTCAGGCACTTCACCATGATCCATACATACATCGAATATCCTTACCAACCAATCAACAACGCAGTCACCCGCTTTTTTTTTTTTTTTTTATAAATTCCACCGCAATACCATCCAAACCCGCCACCCTGCCGGCTTTCATCTTCCGCAAATCTTTCACTACCTCTTCTCTTTTCACCAAACCATTCTCCCTGACCCTCTCACGTCGCACACCAGCCCCGACCAAAACACCCTATATCTGCCACTCTGTCATCAAACACATTCAACAAACCTTCAAAACATTCACTTCATCTCCTTTTTACTTCATCACTACTTGTTATTACCTCCTCATTTGCCCCATTCCGATTTTCCCATTTGCTCTCTTGTCTTACGCACTTTGTTTACCTCTTTCCAAAACATCTTTTTATTCTCCCTAGAACTTAATGATACTCTCTCACCCCAACTCTCATTTGCCCTCTTTTTCACCTCTTGCACCTTTCGCTTGACCTCCTACCGCTTTTTTTTAATACATCTCCCAGTCATTTGCACTAATTCCCTGTAAAAATCGTCCAAATGCTTCTCTCTTCTCTTTCACTACCAATCTTCTTCATCCCTTCATTCACTACCCTTTCTAATCTGCTCACCTCCCACCTTTCTCATGCTACATGCATCTTTCGCGCAAGCCATCACTGCTTCCCTAAATACATCCCATTCCTCCCCCACTTCCCTTACGTCATTTGCTCATTTGCTCTCACCTTTATCCATTTCGCACTCAATTTCTCCTTGTACTTCCTCACAAAAGTCTCCTTTCCAAGCTCACCTACTCTCACCACTCTCTTTTTCAGAACATTCTATCTTCTTTTCTGAAGACCTCTGCAAATCGTCACCTTTGCTTCCACAAGATAGTGATCAGACATCCCTCCAGTTGCCCCTCTCAGCACATTAACATCCAAAAGTCTCTTTTTTCACGCCTCTCAATTAACACGTAATCCAATAACGCCCTCTGACCATTTCTCCCACTCACATACGTATGCTTATGCATATCTCTTTTTAAACCAGGTATTCCCAATCACCAGTCTTTTTCAGCACACAAATCCACATGCTCTTCACCATTTCCATTTACAATGCTGAGCACCCCATGTCCACCAATTATACCCTCAACTGCCACATTTCTCACCTTTGCATTCAAATCTCTCATCACTATAACCCGGTCTTGTGCATCAAAGCTGCTAACACACTCACTCGGCTGCTCCCAAAACACTTGCCTCATGATCTTTCTTATGACCAGATGCATAGGCATCAATAATCAACCATCTCTCTCCTTCCACTTTCAGTCTTACTCATATCAGTCTAGTTTACTTTCTTACACTCTATCGCATATTCCCACAACTCCTTCTTCAGGCGGAGTGTTACTCCTTTCTTAGCTCTTGTCCTACCACCAACCCCTGACTTTACTCCTAAGACATTCCCAAACCACTTTTCTCCTTTACCCTTTAGCTTCGTTTCACTTAGAACCAAAACATCCAGGTTCCTTTCCTCAAACATACAAACTATCTCTTCTTTTTTCTCATCTTGGTTACATCCACACACATTTAGACACGCCAATCTGAGCCTTCGAGGAAGATGAGCACTCCCTGCATAACTCCTTCTGTTTCCCCTTTTGGAAATCTAAAAACAAGGAGGGGAGGGTTTCCAGCTCCCCCGCTCCCGCTCCCTTTAGTCGCCGCCTACGACACGCGGGGAATGCGTGGGAAGTATTCTTTCTCCCTTATCCCCAGGGATATATATATATATATATATATATATATATATATATATATATATATATATATATATATATATATATATATGGTGAAATCGCGCTTCAGTAAGGGTTCATGTAATCTTGTCTAACATGTAATTTTTTCCGTACAAGTGGCACGACATGTTTCGTGGAGACACCCCACCTCATCATCAGGTGCCAGTACTTAATGAAGTTATTTACATCCCAACATCACAACAGAAGTATCGTTCGGAGTCTGCCAACATAAACAACACACTGACCTGAAAGCCAGCAGCCCACAAGTAAAAGGTGACAGTCACTGAAGTAGTGGCTCAGTGCGTAGCCGACTCTGACCCTTCCGATGCCTAGGTTCGAATAGTACCGGTGATATACCTCCCTGGTCGGTGGCTTCCGACAGAGAGAGAGAGAGAGAGAGAGAGAGAGAGAGAGAGAGAGAGAGAGAGAGTTTAAACCTGTGTTAGCATAATGAACAAACGTAGATAAATGAACGAATGGTTCGTTCCAAAGGGAAATGAACGACTGGCGAGTGTACTAAAATGGTTCTTAATGTTAAAACTCCGAGTATGAGGAAGATGTGAGCTCTCACCTCCTTCTCAGAGACCGCCATGGATAGGCCCCGAGTCCCTGAATGAGTTATAGATCCCTGAGATTTAGAGATTCATGGGAGAACTGGGACGGTTGGCTGATGCAGAATCTTTCTGGAATTACTCCTTGTCTTCGTGTTTTATTTCCGCAGGCCTTCTGGGTGCGTAGCGATCATGAAGACCTGCTCCTTAATGGGTTTCTGAAGCACGAGTAAGCCGGGAGGTGAAGACCTTCGCTTGGTAGAGATTGTCTGCTTTCCTGGTTAAGCTCCACTTCCTTTGCAAGAGGTTGTGAGACTTGGGTGTTTGCGTGGTGATGCCCGACTTGCGTCGTTTCGGGTTGTGAGGTTTGGGCGTTTACATGGTGACTCCCGAACTGCGAAAAGCTGGGTTGTGAGGCTTAGATGTTTACGTAGGTGACGCCTGACTTCGTCAGTTCACGTTCCGAGGTCCTTCCTCTTTTGAGTCACAAAAAACTGATGGTTTGGTATTGTTAAAGCATCAAGTCGCTTGGTTCCTGTTATCTCAGTTGGAGTCCTTTTCATAGTGTTGAATGAGTTTGTCTTCGCTTACCATCTATTTTCTATTAGGTTCTCTTAGCTGCTAGGACCTAGCATAATATACAGCTATAATGATAAAGTGCTGAACACAGACAGAACTAGAGGAAGTGTTGGTGGAAATTTGAGGCTACTCGAGACTGGGTCACTGGCGGGGATGCGTAACTGGGCGAACTATGACTGACTGAGATTGAGTAGTAATGTCACATTTCTTTCTTCACTTCCCCGGTAGGTCCTCAGCCTCTTAGTGCGGGCAGCCTCCCTCAGGTCTTGCACACCTTGCCCGTTGTGTTTCCTAAGGAATTTCGTATCTTTTACCCCATTCATCTCTTCCCTGGGATGCATCTGGCTTTTGCTTTGTTAAGTATCTATGTCCACTGTTTCTTACCTTCCTTCCTTCCTGCTTCCACTCTTTCTAAAATGTCCATACCGTCTCAGGTAAATAGTTTCTATCATTTCCTTCTTCTGGAATTGCCCAGACTTTGAGTCAGGAGATAGATGCATTGGACATTGTTTTGTAGGAGCTGGTTGATTACAATGTTAACTTCGAAGTCGTTGTTGATGTAGATGGAGCGGTAGTGTGGGGTCTGGTGCGGCTTAAAGTGGCAACACTGGGGTACGGACGGGAGGGGCCCGACTGACTCCAGAATGAAATCCTAATCAGAGGTATTGTGTTAGCGAGATGGCGCCTCTCTTCATTTTTCAGGAGACACAATGATGCGCGCTGACCAACCCCAGTGTGAATAAGGTGGATGTGTAGGTCAGAGGTCAGGAGGCAGGTGACGCCTGCCTAGGTCATGGGTGATCACCTATGGCAGGGAACCTAGATATTTCCCTGGTGAACTTTGTGGCATCTGATGGATGGTGGTATGGTACATAGTATATTTTCTTTGCTTTGTCAGGTTTACTTCTCTGTGAGGTCGGTCATATTCAGACGTGGTTGGATCCTGAAGACAAACTTACTACTGTGGGCTGCTCACGTGTAATACCTTCTAAGCTGGGTACGTTGTGTGTGGGTATTACTACCTTCAGGGGACAGCTTTGTTGACCTACCCCGCTTCATGTGAATGGCAGGAGAGAAGGTCTTTCAGTAGCATTACTTAATATTTGTCAATTTGTTGTATCTGACTGGAAATAAATGTTCCTTTTGAGCTTATATATCAAGACGAAATCCAACATTCATTTTTCTACGATCTTATGCAGACTCGATCCCTCTCGAACGTGTCACGGTCAACGACGCTAACCACTACACTACGGAGGTTCGTCCTCATTCCTATAGTCATAATTAGAGACTGTCACCCACCCCCTGAGAACTACTTCACGACCTTTGGTCTTAGACCTGATCGTTGATGATGTCAAAGAAAAGGCCATCATGTCAAAGATTGTACCGATGTAGTCAAGGATCCCTACCTTCGTACTCGAACACCACACCGATGTGGTCAGTAAGTCGTACCATTGAGTCTAAAAGGTCGTACCTAGTCTCCAGAATCGTACCGTTGTCTCTCGAAGGTCGCACCATTATATTCAGTGTCGTACCGTCTCAAAGGTCACATCTTGGTCTTCAGAGACGCGCCCTCGAGCTCAGAGGGTCGATTGCCCTTGAAGGTATTCCGACAATATCGCCTTGAGTTTGAGTACCAAGGCAAAGGAGTTTTGAAGATCTTAAGACAAAAGTTTTGCAATAACTTCACAAGGTTCAGTCAGGGAAGAATTTATCTGTATTTTCATACGTATCGCTTAGATTGTGTGTGGCACTATATTACCCACGGGTGTACACTGTGGTCGGAAATTCTTATCTTCACCGTTCTCTTACCACCCATAAAAAACGCACAACATCTACTTGCTTTCATTATATCACATACCCATCATTTGAGGCATCTCATATCATCTTTCCACCAATCCCTCATCTATTAGTCACACGCCTCATCCATCTTCCCCATTATTCCTTACCCACTTGTCATCCATATATTCCTTACCAACGCTATCCGTCAGTCACCCATCCTTTCATCCACGTACGTGCTACTCATCAGTCGTGGACCTCATCCATCCCACGACCGTCGCTGAGGCAGGTAAGAACTTTAAAAGATATTTCCTCGGGAGTCGTAAGCTATGGGGGCTTAATTTTCTCGTCCTTATTATGAGAGGTCCCCTAGGGAGGATCTCCGGAGTAGGCCTTACCAAGGCCGCTCCAGCCAAGAGGGCTGGGTCTCCCTATGGCAGAGAAGATCCATAGGTTCTCACTGTGGAGACAGTCCCAAGGGATCTGATACGGCAGCCGTTCTTGAAGAGGTGTCAGGTCAAATATTGATGATAATGTTAATATGATAGATGTCTTGGCGTCCCGTAGGAAGAAGGTGTTTGATCTCGTCTTTTCATTGGTTAATTCTACACCAATTTAAAACTCGGAACTGGAACTTATGAACGGAAGTTAGTAGAACTTCAGATATATTTCTCGACGAGTCAGACACGACATAACGCACGAATACCGCGGTCTCTTTCCAGTTCTAGATTAGGTTGAAATTCAGTCATGTGGTCAAATAGTTGAGACTGCGTGTGGGGTAGACATCTTAAGCAAGTGATGTTTGATTAGGCCTTGAGAAATTTCCTGCCGTGTTTGGTCAGATATCATTGTGACACGCGTGTCAACGGTTTTATTTCCCAGTATACATGACGGTCGACTATCATTATGGGTTTTACCGTCCTGGTGGAAGGTCAAGTCCTGGCTGGATATAAGAGGCACATCTTAAAAGACAGGTAGAATTTTCACTTCCTCCAAAATTCGTAAATACTTTCCTTGTCTCTTCTCATTTTTTTTCCCCTTTTATGATCATCTCTATATCTTAATCAAGGCCCGGACCTGATATGGTCTTTCACCCGGGACTGAAGCCACCAACGTGAAAAGAAAAGGTTGTACCCAAAGTCTCTGTGTCGTCTCCTTCCCTGGGTCCTTCCCAGGATTTTTCTCGGACACGTTTTAAACGTTGCGTTGGATGATGAAGACACTCTATGGTGTTAGCAACCTTTGTTTCGCCATGAGGACTTATTGTTTTTAGAAGAATGGCTTTTGGTGGCTTCAAAATGGGCTTTAGGGCCAACGTGTTGTACCTTTCACCCTTGCCTAGATCTGAAGTACATTTGCCCATAATCCCAGACCTGCTGGGGATACTGCGGTCTGGCTATGAAAGAGTAACGCTCAAGCTCTTAGAAATATTAAGAGGATACCTCAAGGTATGGACCGTGTTTCCGTATGAGGATGGGAAGATCTACATGGTGGAAAGGACAGAGGAAAGTTAAAAGTTTGGGAAAGATAGCTAAGCTTGGATGTACTTGTAAAGAGGAAGGAAATGAAAATGGGGCTTGAAATGTAGACAGAATATGGCATTAATTCATTTGAGAGAGAGAGAGAGAGAGAGAGAGAGAGAGAGAGAGAGAGAGAGAGAGAGAGAGAGAGAGAGAGAGAGAGAGAGAGAGAGAGAGAGAGAGAGAGAGAGAGAGAGAGAGAAGTTGGCAGGGAAGGAAAAAGTCATAGTCGACCTTGTGTCATTGGAGAAGCAAGAGAGCTTAGGGATACGTGGCAGCTATTTTTTCCTCCTTCACTCCTCTATATTCCACATCTTTACTCGTAAAAGATCCACACATATTTCTGTTCTGGGAGGAGGGGGGACTTGATTTTATGAAGTGGACTCGAAAATATGAAAACATTCCTCAAGGCTTCCAATCTGGTACGTGATAAAGTTGGATTTACGTTCCTTTTAGCCACCATTGTGGTGTTGTGACTCCTGGGGAGGGTTCATTTTTGCCAGGAGGTCTGGACGAGACAGCCAGGATGGGTGTGGGAGACGGCTGCCACCTCCACACACAGACGTCTGTCTGCTTTCCAGAAAGTTGTGACCTTTTTTTTTTTCCAGCACGACGTGATATGACCTCATGAACTGTAAACAACAATGATGATGGGTGTACTTCATTGGGTCGTGACCTCCTCTCGAACACTGTATTTGTGACCTCAGCAGCTTTGACCACTAGGGGTACTGACTGTATTTCAGAACATCGTAACCCTCTATCAAACGTTCCATTTTGACCTCATAGGGTCGCAACCCACCCGTAAATGTTGAACTGTGACCTCACGAAGTCTGACACCTTTCTTGGATGATGTGTTGTGACCCCGAAGTGTTGTGACCAGTATCAGTAGGGATGACGGTGTGTATCAATGGGGTTTGAGTTGCTGGTCATTATACCTGTTGGTCAGTTGTTGTTGACAGTGTTATCAGCTGAGCAGTGTTGTTTGCCATTAAGTCAGCTGATGAGTTCCGCTTGAATATAAGCTAATTCATGTTGCTGACGTGTGTCAGCTGACTACTGCTCTTGATAATATTGACAGACCGTCATCCGTCTTGTAATGTTGATAGACCGTCATCCGTCTTGTAATGTTGACAGACCGTCATCCGTCCTGTAATGTTGACAGACCGTCATCCGTCCTGTAATGTTGACAGACCGTCATCCGTCCTGTAGATGTTGACAGTTACTCATTCGTCCTGTAACGTTGACAGTTCCTCTGTCCTGTAATGCTGACAGTACTTTATCTGTCTAGTGATACTGACAGTTCCCCGTCTGTCTTGTGATGATGAAAGTTCCTCGTCTGTCTTGCGATGTTGACAGTTCCTCATCTGTCCTGTAATATTGACAGTTTCATATCTGTCTCCATGATATTAACAGATGACCACCTCGCCAGTGTTGACAGTGCATCAGCTGGCTGTCTTGTTGATACATCAAATGGTCAGCTTTGTTGACTGGGATCAGCTGATGCACTGTAAACATTGATCGACTGGTGAAATGCGTTAGTGTTGTTGACATTATCAGTGAGTCAGAATAAGGCACGTGTGTGGGGGGTGTTCATTACGGTTGTGAGACGGCTGTTGTGGACGGGTTATCATAATACGCTTGGCAAAATAGATCCTCTTATTTTCGTCTATTTTCATGGAATTCTGGAGCGCTATTGTCAGCGTCGTAAATGAAAGGGTTACATTTTACCTAATGGAACCGAAACAGACAAGAAACTCAGCACTGGACACTGATGATATATGTCCCTCTGCTGAGCGAAGGTGCGAGAAGGTCAGGACGGGAAAGGGTCAAAAGGTCATGCTATAATAGACGCAGATAGATGAAACATTTCTGCGCGGATCTGATTCAGACGTGTATCGGGGAATTAATGTACCACACTCCAGGCTCGCTGACGGGGTTATTGGTGCGTGTCTGCGCTTCAGTGAAGGTACAAGAGTCTCAAGAACCGATCCATAACGACTCCTGAAGGAACCAGACTTTGTGTACCAGTGAGCCATAGATAGATCAACTCACTCACATTGCATAAGCCACTGAGACCTGATTTTCATCTGGTATTAGACGCAAAGATCTTGGCGTAAAATACTGAATTTTGTGGAAAATACTTAATCTATTTGACTGATTTCGTTTGATATTTCTTATATAAAGAATCTAATTTCTCTTAGAGAATGCCTCTGACTGTAAGAACTTTACGTTGAATGTTTATGGTCGACAAGACTTTGTTCCAAGGGCATGTTAACGTCAGTCATCCTCATCAACTCTCCTACGTGTCTTGGGAATAGCCTCTGCACATCACGAAGTGTTTTCGGAGCAAATTGGTTTATTCTTAAGTTCCTCGTCTGAAATGAGGTTGTTTCGACGGCTGTGTACGACATTACGTGCTCTCAGCCCCCTGGTCTGTCTGAGGTCCTCCCCTCGTTCCACATGTTTGCAGAATATTCATAAACAATAAGGCGGAGAATAATGTACGAAACTTTTCTCAACTTATAGTTCTAATTAAGGAGTACTTGTCTAATTAAGCTTAGGAAAAAATCTATGTTTTAAGAATTCTTAATTAAGTGATGGAATGACCATCGTATTTCTGGATGATTTAAGAAAAAAGTTAACAAAGAACGTCTTGAGTTATATCGTAATTATGTAACTCTAGAAGCTACAGCAGAGCAGATGATCCTTATGACCAGTTGCTGTAGAGACTAAAGTAGTTAGGACTGTTTGGTGTTTGAGCTTTGCAGCAACGGTACAGCTCGCCCTTATGACAGGTTGCTGCAAGGGCTGCTGTTGTGCTAAAGAGGCCCAAGCCTTATAGCCACTTGGATCGTCCTTATGACCATTTACTGCAGGAACTTTAATGATACCAGCCATCTTAGCCCTTACCACAACTGGCCTGAATGATTATCTGAGAGAATACAAAGCTCGGGTCTCCATAGCACAACAAACTCAATTCTTCTGACAAGTTGTCGTAAGGACGAAAACGGTCTGCACTAAGACAAGGACGGTCTTGTTCAACCCCGACTTAACGACACCTCGAGTGCGACGACGTTGTGTTAGGTCATTGTACTCAAGATGTTAGGTTATTGTGCTTAAGGGGTTAGGTCATTGTGCTCAAGATGTTGGGTCATTGTGCTTAAGGGGTTGGGTCATTGTACTCAAGGAATGGATAGTGGTATTGAAGGAGTTAAGTCATCGTATTGAAAAGTTAATCTCGTCATACCCAACACCTTCCTTCGTCTCTTCGTCTTTGTCTAAGAATCCAAACTTTCCCTGAAGGAATGCCTTGGTTCAGCCCACCCCTAAGGAAGGCGTCTTCTTCATTCCTTCCATTCCCAATTGCTTTCCTATCTTACTGCCTTCAAGGTCTACGTTGCTCTGGTCGATTCGCATTTCTTTAAACACTTAGAATTTCATTCCCTTGTTTAGATTACCGATATGGCTTTCCCAGAGCAAAGTCTACTGATGATCTCTTTTCCTATGTGACTCTCCTCTGGTTCTCCTCTTTCAGGGATTTGTGTATCTCCTGTCGTGGTCCTCAGCGTCTTCAAAGCCTTAGACAAGGGTGTGGTCTAAGACCTTGCTATCATGACTTTTTTTTTCTTGTTCTCAAAGGCGAAGTTTTCTTTTCCAGTTGTTTATCCACGATGATACTTAAATGGAGCGACTTCTTTCCTTCATCCGCTCTACAGTGGCATCTCCCAGGGTTCTGTCCTATCACTCTCTCTCTCTCTCTCTCTCTCTCTCTCTCTCTCTCTCTCTCTCTCTCTCTCTCTCTGTGTGTGTGTGTGTGTATGTGTGTGTGTGTGTGTGTGTGTGTGTGTGTGTGCGTGTGTGTAAACGATGGTCTTTCTTCATCTTCAATTCCTATTCACTCATCCGTCAATGGTTTCACTATACACACCTCAACTCAACACACGTCCCTCTCCTCACTCTAGTACGCGATCTTCTCGTCCTACGCACATTTCTACTCTTAATTTAGACCAATACAGCATGACGGAATAAGGGAGCAGTAACGTGGTTAAGTTTGACCACTCAAAAATGCTATCTTTATCTATATATCTCCTTCAAAATCTCGTTCATTTCCTACTACTGGATGTCAGAATTGTTCAGTTCGATCCTGCGACACCGGTAACATGTTGGGTATAACCACATCCCTCACCTCTTTCCTGGAGTCTACATATAATGAATATCTTTGATAGCAGGACGTGATAGAGACATTCACTTGCTCTTATCCTGTTACCTAACCTTAAATTTGTTTCGCTAGAATTATCCAAAATAGTCTAATTTGGTCACATCAGACGTGGCAAGTGTCTTGTAGAACAGCTGAACACACAAGATGCATTTACTCTCGCCAAAGGCATGCTTTCTTTCTTTTGAGATGATCCAGCGTCAAGTTCAAAAGCCCCATTTAGTCTCGCCAAAGGCATGCTTTGTCTTTCTTTTGAGATGATCCAACGTCAAGTTCAAAAGCCCCATTTAGTGTGCCTATGCATTGAAGCCCAATGAAAGCCCCTTACACACAAAAACAAAAACAGGCATTGTTAGGAGGGCATGTTAGTTAACATTCATATTTTCAGCAACGATTTAATTAATGGATAACAGTATATAATATGTTAACTTATTTGCTTCATATGTCACAGGATGTCGGAGAGCAAAACAAACTGTCGCCATTAAACCAGCAGGATTTTATTCCACCCACGGACTTATTATCTATGTATATATTCATTAATGATTATCTCAGAGCCTATTTATGTAAGTAAGGAGCTTGGTGTTACCCGCGTACCTCTCTCTAAGGGCTCCGGCAGGTCCAAGGCTGCGCTATAATCAGTATCAGGGAAAGGGTGGACTTACGTGACGAGATTCTTCGCTGTTACGTCAACTGACGATGATAAAGCCTTGCCAAAGGTGATTTTTTCACACGAGGTGTAACCTCAAGCAGGTGGGATCTGGCAACTTCTCTAACCATGAACGGGATGTTATACACATCGAAAGAAATGTTGATGATACATCAAGATTTAGGATCAACCTTACGACTTGACAGGTAATTCTATTGTGCAAGAGGGTTATATGGGCCGGAATGAGAAGTGTATTTAACAAGTAAAGGCATGGATAACAAGAACCAAGTGTCCCACTTCAAAGAAATATCCTATGGCAATTAGAGTAAACAGGGTATGGAGAGCAATCATGACGAGGATTAACCAAAATCCATCTCTGTTGTTAATGCAACGTGGGTCACATCGAGAACTGACGGAGTAACAGCTGTGTAACAGAAATACGAAGATGAAGTTTCTAAGCCACAACGCCAAATTTTAGGGTCATATGATCCTAGTTTGAAGTCTGCTCTAAAAGCCATAGTTTTAGAGGTCTTTTTGATGCTGTTTGTTCTTCTGTGCTTTGCTGTATGCAGGATACGTGACGAAATTAAGTTGGGACTGTCAGATACTTTATTCAGACGAGTATAAACACAAGATATGAGAAGAGGCACAAACACCAACTTCACAAAATGTCATCTTTATGGATCCAGTGTACGTCCACGAAAAGCTGAAATATTCAAATGGCCCAAATCTACTACAAAGTTATCACGTACACCCCAGAGCATAAACTGTGAGAACAAATGTTGGACGGTAAGTTTGAATAACGACAAAAGCTGAGCACTTTCTTTGGCCACTCTGCTGCTAGGCTACAGGGGTTGAGGGGAAAGAAAAAAGTTTGCCTCATTTGGTAGTCAGATAAACATTCCAAACTTTTCTGGACCCGAACATGATAAAATCAAGGGACCCAAACCAGAGATAAGGAGACTGAATCTCGATATTTTTTCTTCTTTATCCCACGTTCAGTTTCTTTAATCTGACTACATCCTGATGGCACAAGCAAACTTCTTTGACCACAGTTACCACACAGCGACATAACTACAATGGTACCACGGAGATTGAATTCAAATAAACCCACAGGAAACAAAGACATAGACGCCAAACTTTCATTTTTTTCTAAAAGACATTTTCAGAGGCAACTAGTTGTACATTATCACGGTTAGGATATATAGTGAACGAGAAAGCCCGTGCTGTCTCGGCTAACTTTCAAAAGAAAACGATAACCTGCATGGTTGATCAAGTGTGTTAATGAAGGCTGATCACACTGCCCTGTTGTTGCCTTACCTGGCTTCTCTTTCCACTAGTCTCGGTCGCAAATACATTTCCATCCCTCGAAGCAGGTTATGAGTTTGGCATTTCTCTGACCGCTTGATCTAAACGATAAACGATACGACCCTTCTGAGGCTGAACTAGACCGTATGACCCTTGGGGACGACGGTATAGATCCTTGGATGTGAACGCTTTACGTCATTATACACGAGGGTTGTACGATCATACGGTCGTGCCAGTAGGATTAATCCCGCTAAGGTGTCCGTGGCTTCCAACGTATCGTGTTCCACCAGGGATTTGCGCCTCATTTTCTAGCACCGTTGACAACATGGCTTGTCGAGGTTGCATTATGGGCCCGGCGAGAATTACGGGACGTTTGGAACTCTTCATCAAATCTCCAACCCCTCAACCTCGTCAAAGACATTTTTTTTCTTTATTTGGTTTTCGCCTAATCCCTTCCTTATTCTCTACTTTCCTTGTCTCCTGTTTTCTTCACCTCTAGTCTCATTCTTCCCAAAAGCTCTTCTAAGTTTTCTATGGCAGATCACAAGGGTGACTCAACCTTACATCATCGTCGGCCGACCACTACGCACGACTGGGGCTGAAGCCATCCATATGTGATAAGTGATATAAAACTGTGCGAAACGTCGACGGTAGAACGGATCGAGAACTTCATGTCTCTACACTAGCGTTCCCCCGGCTGGCGCACCAACGGTTATTGAGAAACTGAAGGGTAGATTACAGGTCTCTCTTTGAGCACTGGAAAATTCTATTATTTATAATGATGGCGAAAATTCTATCTTTTGCGAAAGATAAGGGAATTCTCTGAAGTTCATGGATTACCTCGCAAAGTCAGAATTTACGTAAAAGCAGCATTTTCCTTTTTTCGTTAACAGAGGAACATGGAGAAGCTCGATAACGCTGGTCAGGAAATTCAAGGCAGCTTCCCATTTTCTTTTTCAAAACATGGGCCTCTTGGGATCCCAGATTTCTATACCCCTGGGCGCCTGGGATTCCCAGGCTCACAGGCTCCGGAGTCTCCAGCTGCCTGGGCTCCTGCACTCTTGGATTACCAGGTTTCTGAGCTCTTAGGTTCCTAGGCTTCTGATCCCTTGGATTCCCGTTCTCTTGAGCTCTTGGTTTTCTGGGCTTGTAGGCTCTCAGGTTCCCGATATCCTGGCCTGCCGATCTCTTCGGTTTCCGGGCGCCAGAGCTCTTGGGTTTCCAGAATGCCGGGCTCTTGGGATCCTAGGCTACTGGACTCACGGGGCATTTGGTTTGCCTGTTCCTTGGACCTTGAGTTCCAGGGCCTCTGAGCTCTCACGTTCCTGGACATCCACTCCCCTGGGCTTCCAAGGTCATCTGGGTTCCCGGGCATCTGGTCTCCCTCCCGGGCTTTTGGACCTCCGAGTATTTCATTATTGGTTTTCTTTCCTCACTCTCTTCACTTACACCATCTCCCCTCCCGCACGTCTTTCACATTCTTCAAAATATAACTCTCTCTCTCTCTCTCTCTCTCTCTCTCTCTCTCTCTCTCTCTCTCTCTTTACAAGAACGCCATTTATTTTACCCTTCCCAGTCTCGACCCCCCTTCCTCCTAACACACACTTCAGGGATTCACCTTTCTTACTCTTCCAAGCCCACTTCTCTTACATTCCTAGATCTTCACCTCCCTCGTCGCTTTATCAGTGCCAACCTCATTTATTCTCCCAAACCCCAACTCGCTCATTCTCCCGGGATTCACCTTTCTAACTTCTCTAAATCCATTTCTCTCACTCCTAAAACTCCACTTCCCTCACTTTTCCAATCCCTCCTCATTCACTCTCCCAACCCGCGCTCCACTCGCTCTCCCCAGCGCCAGATTCCGCCGGCACTCCCCACACAATCGTTTCTACTCCCATTCGTTTGACTTGTAACCTTAATATGCAAATGCTGGGGACTGCATCTGTCTCCGGGAACATTATGGCAGAACGTTCTTTGCCTCCGAAGAAAAACATTCATCCAGTGTAATAAGCAGGGCTGCTGGAGGTCCCACGGTCGGGAGGGGAATAGTAACGAGCATCCGCCGCCCCCGCAGCGAGAGAGATAGAGGAGGATCACCGGAAGGTCTTGCCGCGATGCTGTGGTAACGGTAGGAGGAGGAAGAGGAAGAGGAGAAGGATCTAGCGAAGGAGGGGATGGAGGAGGAGTGGGATAGGAAGTAGACCAGTAGATAGGAGTGGTGTAACTCAGAGATGGTCGGACAACAGGAAATATAAGTTCAGAGATGTTATTCCACCAGGTGTGACGACGCATACAAATCTATCTATCTGAATATTTCTCGCACACATTTTACATAGCAAACACCTGATCCTCACACCCTCTAACACTTCTAAAACTACACCGATCTCCATTCTGATGTTCTGTACATGCAATCACTCTTGTCACTAACCTCTCATAGAACTTCCTAGGTACACTCAACAAACTTGCATGTCTGTAGTTTGAACATTTACCTTTATTCCCTTTGCCTTTATACAATGGCAATATACATGCACCCCAACAATCTTCAGCCACTTCGCCATGAACTATAGAGACATTCACAATCCTAACTTACCGACCAACAACACAGTCGACTGCTTTTTTAATAAGACTCAACAGCAAATTCATCCATTCCAGCCGCCTTGCCACATTTCATCCCATGTAAAGTTTTCACCACCACCTCTCTCTTCACCAAGCTGATCTCCATGGACTCGCTTCGTATACCACCACGATCCAAACACACTACATCTACCACCAGCACGATCCAAACACCCTACATCTACCACCAACACGATCCAAACACCCTACATCTACCACCAAACATAGTCAACATCATCAAACATAGTCAACAGTCTTTCAAAATACTCATTCTATCTTCTCACTTCATTACTATCTTTTTGCCCCCTTCACTGATGTTCCTGTTTATTCTTTTGTTTTCCGCGCACTGTTTCAAAACATCTTATTCTCCCTAAAGTTTACGTATACTAACTCATTTCGACTCTCATTTGCCCTCTTTTTCAACACCTGCACCTTCCTCTTGAGCTTTTGCCGCTTTCTCCTCCGCATTCCCCAATCATTTACACTCCTTCCTTTTTCTTTTTCGCTCGCAACTTCATCCCACCACTCGCTACCCTTTCTAATCTGCCCATATCCAACCTTTCGCATACCACATGGATCTCTTGCACATGCCATCGCTGCTTCCCTGAATACCTCTCATTCCTCACTTATCTCTTGCTTCATTTGCACTCAACTTTTGCCATTGCACTGTCAATCTCCTGTCATTGCTTCCCATAAGTATCTTTTCCTAACTCACTCGCTGTCAATACTCTCTTCTCACCGATTCTATTTCCTTTTTTCCTAAAACCTCTACAAATCTTCATCCTTGCCTTCACAAGATGAGAGATCAGACATCCCATCAGCTGCCCCTCTCAGCAAATTTACATCCAAAATTCTCTTTTACCCGCCTAAAGATATATATGTAATCCAGTAATGCTCCTACTCGCATACGTGTACTTGTGTATGTCCCTCCTTTTAAACCAGGTATTCCCATTCACCAATCCTCTTTCAGCACACAACTCCACAGGCTGTTAACTGTTTCCATTCATAATAGTGAATACCTATGCCCTCAAATTATACCCTCAGCTGCCACATCACTCACTCTCGCATTCAAATCATCTATCACTTATACGTGGTCTCTTTCATCAAAACTGCTGACACTCACTCGGCTGCTCCCATGGGCAGGTGCATAAGCACTTATCATCACCAGTCTCTCACCATTCACTTTCATATTTTCCGACGATAATCCAGAATTCACTTCCTTATACTTTTTCATGTACTCTCAAAACCCCTGTTTCAGGAGTAGTGCTATTCCTTCTTTAGCTATTGGTCTCTCATCAACCCTTCACCTTACTCCTAATTTCCAGACCATTTTTCCCCTTTACCCTTAGCTTTGTTTCACTCTGAGCCAGAACAGCTAGGTTTGTCTCCTCAAACATAATCCGTATCTCTTCTCATCCTGGTTACATCCGTATCCCTTGCTTGGCTCCTATTCCATCTTGCAGAAATTGATACACAAGAAAGGGAGCGTTTCCAGCCGCCCGCTCCCGCACCCTTCAGTCGCCTTCTACGGCACACAGAGAATACAAAGGTATACATATTCACATTTACTATCATATATTGGGTAGTATGTGTGAATATTATCATTTCTGAACTATAATTGGCTGAACCTCTCATAAAATTGTATATACCATCTAACCCACTCGATACAGCTGGCCAAATTCTTTGTTCGGAAAAAAGAACACTAGATTAATTCTCTTTTAAGCATTTGCTACAATATTGTCCTTAACTAACTACTACTACACAGACCTTCTCAGACACTCCAGCGATACATGATAACATCTGTGTCTCATGTCTCGTCCACTCCACTTTGAAAGTGTGCCAGCGAGATGTGTCTGGCTATAGTAGAACCCCTTTGTCCTTAATGATCCGCCATGCCAATGGTTAATGAGACGATATGAAGACTTTTTTGCCGCAGGAGACATCTTGTGTCCTCTCGCCCCGTGTTTCACCTGCCATCATCCCCTGGTTCTCTCTCCCTCTCTCCTTACCCTTGCCCTTCACTCTCTCCCATATCCTCGTTACGCATCACCATCGGCGGGTCCCTCACTCTCCCTGCTCCTCCCCTGCCTCCTCCACCGTCCATGTAACACAGTAAACAACGTTTCTGATGTTTCCCCAAACTGCCGCGCTCCTGTCGCAGCTCCTCTCTCCTGGCTCTCTACTCTTCGCCTCACTCCCACACCGTCTCCTCTTACTTCCTAACTCTCTACCTCGCCCTCCCTCCTCTCACCTGCTGCTGCTCTTTACTCTCACTACTCGATATTCTTCTCTACAGTTTTGCTGTGGTCTCACACGTCACCACCTTACGTACCCCTAATCTTTTCCCATCTACTTCCCCGTTTCTCTTTCCTTCCTCCTCTATCTTCCTTCATATTAACTCTCTCCTTTACCACCTCTCTTCTTCACCTGCTCTCTTTCCCCTTCACTTCTCCTCCTCCTCCTCCTCCGGCCCCCTCGGGGACACGTGAGTGACATTCTTGTGTGTGACGGCTGAAACACTCGTATCCCGGAGCCGCTTGTCTGGAGATCCCAGACGTGTTGCTGTCTAGACCTGGGTCCTGCTTCTCGAGCGGTGGTCACTGTAGCTTCTGAGGACTTACAGTTCTAGCTGGGAAGCGGCTCATTGTTTGGTGGTGGGTGATCGCTGGAGCTTGTCTCGATTTACTTGTGTAGCCGCGATGTGGCTTGGATGTTGCTGGTGGCTAATCGTTGTGGCTTCTTTCAGTCTCTTTTGTAGCATCGAATTAGTTCTTGTGGCCTCGAAGTGGTCCGATGTCGCTGTGAGTGGTCGGTGTAGTTTCTCTAGGCCTGCAGAATTGTAGCATCGAAGTGACTCTACGTTGCTGATGGCTGGATGATAGAGCATCTCATTGTGTCATGGGAAGGAGTCTTGCCTTCCAAACTCCTGGTTTTATTCTACTACTGATGGTACTCCTTACCTGTTGTTGTAGCGGTTGTTGTACTACGACTATAACTTATGGATTAATTATCTCGAGGAGCTTACTGACGTAGCTTACTGATGTAGTTTACTGTCGTAACTTACTGACGTAACTAACCATTGTGGCATCTGGTGACTCTGGTAACTCTGCTGGATAGAGTGATATGGGGGGGTCTGGCTCAAGCTGTAGGTCAAGAGAAGAGGAACACAGTGCACCCGGCCGCTCGTCCTGAAGCTGAGTGACTCCCATGGTGGCATTTAGGGATGTCATCCACTCACCACAGGTGCTCGGTGGGTGGAGAGAGGGAGGGAGGCTTGTGTGATGGCTGGGTGTGGCTTCCACGAGTGGATTATCCCACAGACCAAACCAGACACCTGCGTCTATACACTTCCGACTTGAAGGTCAAGGTAAGGCGTTGGAGACGGAGAGAACTATTATTTATTTCTTTTATTTCTTTTTAAGATATAGACATATAATGACGGCTCCACCTACCAGTCCAGAATTAATCTGTCATCTTTCCTCTTTCAGGGTTTCGTTATATTAGAGAACCAGCCATAAGCACGTTTCTTCGTTCTCTAACCGAACGCTAGACCCCTACTGGCTAAGATTGAACCAGTTTGCGGTTCTCTAACGTTACTCATTCCCGACGTCTGACGGTTTCTAACGCCACATCTCACTAATACTTAGGTCATACGTCACTGGTCTCTAATGTCAGTCATTGCAGGTTTCAAACGCCATTTGTCATCATCTTTGTCACATATCACTGGTTCCTAGTGTAGCATATTTGTTTCTACCGAGAGCCACTACTAGTTTTCACCCAGCACTGGTTTCTAACGTCTTGATCACCGTTTATATCGTCACTAGTCACTGGTTTCTAACGTCAGTTACAACTGGTCTCTGACATTAATAATCTTCGATTTATAACCACCGTCTAACATCCTTTGTCACCTGTTTATAACATGACCCATCGCCGGTTTTTAATCTGAGCACTGGTTTTTAATGTCATTCTTCACGGGTTTTAGTCACTTATTGATGATTTCTGACCTCTTATCAGGGGTTTCTAAAGCCAATAATCACTAGTTTCTTATGTCGCTCGCCCGGTTTCTAACGTGATATATCAAAGGTTTCTAACATTATCCATCAGTGGTTTCTAACGTTGTCCATCACCGGTTTCTAACGTCACATACCGCTGCTCTCGAGCATACATATATGACTTGCTTTTGACATTAGTTACCATTGGTTTCTAACGACGCTTTACATATTTCTTACGTATTTTATCGCTGGTTTCTAACACTAACCATCACCGGCTTCTTGCGTCATCTACTCGGGTCTTTAAAGTCGCTTTTCTCTGGTTTCTAGCGTCACTCATCCTGGTTTCTATTGTTACGCATCACTGATTTTCTGAGTCATTTATCTAAGGTTTCTTATATCTCTTATTACTGGTTTCAAACGAAAATCATCGTAGCCTTTTTACGTCATCCATTACGATTTATAACGTCGCTCACATCGGGTTTCTAACATCACTCATCACAGGTTTCATATATTCTTCATCACGAGTTTTCTAACGCCATTCACCACCGGTTTCTACCTCAGAGAACGACAGTGTCTGCTGCTTCGTCTCCTCGGTAGAGTCACTTGCTCAAAATCGTCTACGTTTTCTGTGAGCACTCGTTCCCGAGCCATGTCATCCTCACACGGACTTGTACAGGTTTTTGAGAGTCTGAAACATTCAACAGCAGCCAATCCTGCGATACGTGCGGTAATTCTCGTCGATCTGATTGGCTAGAATACTGTGGCTGGATGAAACGCTTTGCTCCCGGACTGATCCCCGGGGAATGACACACACACACCTGCATCTGCTAATGTTCTGGTCACACGGTAGGTGTCTTCTTGGCCTTTGCCTCATCGCTCACCCGAGCCTTCACATCCTGCCACTTTGGCCAGATCTTGTCATGGGAGCTGTCGGTTAATTCTCTCTCTCTCTCTCTCTCTCTCTCTCTCTCTCTCTCTCTCTCTCTCTCTCTCTCTCTCTCTCTCTCTCTCTCTCTCTCTCTCTCTCTCTCAGAGGCTGCTCTTCACTTTATTTACCCGTGTTCCGTAGCCCCGTCCATCAACAGTTGGCATAAGAGTAAATCTAATAGGAAACGTTTTTTTTATCCATTTTCTTCCCATCTTGGCTTCAGATGTAAAATGAAATTATTCCTTTTCGTCACAGAAATGGTTGATCTCCCACTCTGTCGTTACCAAAAGGCTCGCCCCCTTCTCTATATGGCTCAACCTTATCGTAATAAGACGCCAGACAACGCAAAAACCAATGTTGATTTCATAACCTGTCCTTACCAGAAGGTTAGTCTTTTCCTCAGGGTTGAACCTCGTTGCTCGGAATATTACCCAGATTCCAGATACACACGCAGCTCACACATTACAGCCAGAGGCTATCCAGATGTCAGAATGAGGAGTGAAGAGAACTACTGTCTGGTAGACACGACAACCTGTTTCTAGGAGGTACAATCCTCCCACCATAACACAGATCTATAAGCCTTTACTCCAGTATCCTCTAAAGTTCGAGAGACAGACATAAACGGGTAACTTCCCCGACACTTTCAAGGCAGTTCGATATATATATATATATATATATATATATCTTCTCTATCGCCGAGCACAACTTCCAGTGGTTTGCCACATCTTCCCATTGTCCCAGATATCTTTATCAATAAAGCTTTTCACAACATTTTCTCTCCAGACCTCCCTCGTATGACCAAAGGTCTCCGACCTCCCAGAGTAAAGTAGATGGAATACATATTGTTTTCTGTTTTGTCACCAGTCGACCTCTGTAGACTCGTCTTGCTCAGCAACAGTCAACTTTCCCCCTCTCATTTCTGACCTGACCCTCAAGGGAAGTTCATGTGACAAAAGCCACAAACACAGCGTAACATATACCAGCAGAGCATGCCAGGCAATCAAAACAATATCAGGATCTCTTTAAAGCCTGCAATATCTACGCATCATAAACACACATGCCGGGAGGAAGTTCCGCATTAACGAGAGATTGTAAGGAATTAAAGATCAGAAGGAAGAGGATTTTCCTTTGTGTGACAAGTGAACAGTGTTGGTGACAGGTCATAACAGTAACCAACACAGCACTGAATGAATTTCAACAGAGGAATAACCATGAGAGCAGGGGCAGGGAAGGAGAGGAATGGTGGAGGAATGACACATTGTAAAGACGAGAAAGGATGGAGGTATGGGTTAGCATAGTCAGGTCGCTGGTACAACACATGGGTGCAGACTGTACTTTGTTACGAGGGAGGTGAACACATTCTCCCTCAGACGTGGGCAAGCGAGGAGAAAGACGGACAAGGCTCTATTGTAGGAGCAGCTCTGCCCATGACATTAGAAAAAACAACAACGAGGGTCTTGAACACAGATTCTTCTAAACTTAACGAATGTACTGACACCTAGGAAGAACTTGGGGTACTTGTTCGAAAATGACCTTTTTTGGGAAAAAGTAGGTTTTTGAAATAACTGTTTCCTGCTTTCAGCGGCTGTAAAGTCGGAAATAATCATAGAAGAGACATTCAGAGTCCTGGTTTCGGAGAAAGTTGTGGAGATATTTGTCGACCACAGATGAATCTACGTAGCTTGTGGATATCAAGAGCCGCTCTCTTATAACAGACAGTGTTCAGCGACCTTTAAAAGTCAGGTCTAAGGCCAAGCACATCATAACCAGGGGTCATAGCATCGTGGTCAAGGGTTGCACCGATGTGCTCAAGGGACTTAACGGTGTGTATGCTCATGGGGGGGTTCTACCGTCTTATTCCAGATGTTGATCTACTTTTAGCTCGAGGGACCGATGAACTGGGAGGGTCTGTGTACTACCCAGCGTTGCACTGGTATCCAGATAACAGTATCATCCCGAAGCCTGGCTTTTACCACTGGTGTATCTAAGATGATGTTACTGGCGGTAGACTTCTGGTGTTACTCCAGTTCCTGGCCTCTGCCAACGGCATCTTCTTCTGAAGCTAAGGATATATTTTTGCCCTGGAGTCGTCTTTACAAACACTCACTCAAGTCTACGTCAAATATATTCGTAGAAATCTTTCCTGATTATGCCTTACGCTACATATCGTCAGACGATTCGTTTGTAACCATCCACGTTCTCCCTTTCTTTTGCGTCCAAGTTCCAGTAGTCTCAACCATACGATACTATCAGGACTGCTGGAACTTCTAATATACCCATCTTTGCTCTAACAGACACAAACCTTCCCTTGCGCACGTTCATTAATGTACCCATCCCCAAGCTTGTGACTTATGGCAACCCCCATAGTCCAACCCGCTATCACATCCACTCTCAGGTACCAAAGGCACTCCACTTATTCAGACCAACTTACCTCAGGCTACAATTCTATTCACATTCACTTTGAATTTTTTCCCTTTACACCCACACTCCCAACTCCCATAACCAGCTTCTGGAATTCCTTTCTAGAGTCTGCCACCAGAACTGCGTCATCTGGAGACAACAAATGATTCATCTCAAGCCCCCCCCCCCCCCCCCCCCCCCCCCCCCCCCCCCCCCCCCCCCCCCCCCCACTCCTCCACAAGAAAAAATGTAGACCCGCTCCTCACTCCAGAGCTTTCCCATTTAATTTCCTCGCCACCTTTTTCCATAAGCAGGTTAAACATCAGTGTTGGCAACCCATATCCTTGACACCGACCCATCTTCATTGGAAACCATTAACCTTCCTCCCGTCCTACTCGCACACTTGCCTTACTCTCCTGGTACGCACTTGTCGTTAGGTTACACTTAACCTTAATTCTGAAGTAACTTCAAAAAGGTCTTTTTGTTGACCTAATCATACACTTTCTCCAGCTCCAGGAATGCTACATATATATAAGTTACTCTTTCTCCATGCGCTCCTCTCTCACTTTCCTTAAAGTAAAGAAATGAACCACATTTTCTCTACCCTTCCTGAAACCACACCTTGCCCTTCCTCAGTCAGCTCCCCTGTGCGTGCCTCTACGCTCTAAGTAACAACTCGGATACACTTTACCGAGCATACAAAGCAGACTTATGCCTCCATAATCAGAGCATTGATTCTGACCCTTTTGCATTGATACAAAGGTAGTATTCCATAAGGGAGGGGAGATAGAGAGGGAATGGGACATCCCAAAACAATAGCCCGTGTCAGGGTGAAGCCTGGCGAATCTTTAAGGACATAATGAAAAAAAAAATGTTTCACATGTACTCTTCCAGTCCTCAGCCACCTCATCTTGGGCTCTACAAACGTCGTAGAGTTGAAGTAACCCATCAACAACACTATCACTTCATCTCTTGAGAAACACATCTATGGTTCCATCCACTCCTGATGGTTTGCCACATCTTGTCTAACCGAAGGAGTCTACTGCATCATCCTGTTCACCATGACTTACATTCCGCACGCCACTTCGTCCCAGTTAAGCCACAGTCGCTTCCCCGTCACGCAACACATTCAGCAATCCTTGAAAATACTTTTTCACATCTTCATTTTCTGTTACCGTTCCCCCCTTCCCCCTTTCGGTATCACCACCATTTTTTCTTTACAGGCAATTCATCTTCCAAACCATTTTTCATCCTCTCTCTCTCTCTCTCTCTCTCTCTCTCTCTCTCTCTCGTTTACCATCTTTTTCAGCTCTTACACTCGACCTGTGACCGCTTTTTCTCGTCCTTCTTCCGGTAATTCCGATTCCTTCCCTGGAGATAGCTTCCATTCATCTCCCTCCCCCGTTCCACCAGCGATGCAACTTCCTCATTCCACCACACACAATATTTCCTCATACGTTCATATCCCACCTCCCACATGTCACACATTTCATTGGCACACTTGAGCACTGCTGCCCTGAATTCCTTCCACTCTTTTCTCTTTATTTACTTTCACCCGATGGCATTTTTGTCTCTTCTTTTCCTTGTAATTTCTGCACACAGGACATCTTTACTAAAATCGCTCAATTTCGCTTCTTTCACACGTATATCAGTCACTTACTCTTTTCCTAAACCTATCACCAACTTTCCCCTCTCACTCCAAGACATGATCAGGCATTCCGGCTGCCGTCTTTCTCAGCATATTTACATCCAACAACATTTCCTTTGTACGCACGTCAAAAAGCACATCATCTATGAACACCCGTTGACTCCCATCCTCACCCACCCGCGTACATTTATTTATGGCCCTCCTCTCAAACCATTCCTCTTTCTACGCACAGTTAAACGAGCTTCTCCAGATTTTGATTCTCACCAGGAACCCCATGCCACTCGGTTATATCCTCAATGGCCTCATCATCCACCTTTGTATTCAAATGCCCCAATGCTAGGGTCAGATCCTTTACATCAAAATTGCCAAAGCAGACGCTGTTCTTTGCCAAGTACCAATCCATCTTCTTCACTCCTTTCATCACTAGGTGCATAGGCACTAACAGTCGTCCACAGTCGTCTGCCTCTCATAGTCTACTTTCGTTCAACTCTGGCGCAGTGCTACAGGTCACTCATCATCATCATCAGCAACGTCACTCATCCTTTCATTCTGCTCTTCTCATAAAGCCAGAACGTTATTCCCGAATATACCGACCTACTGAACCCCTATTGAACCTTCTATGTTCCACCTTGGTTTCACTCGGTGTCGGATCATCCAGGTTTCTTTCGTCAAACATACAACCTGTCTCTCCCTTTTCCTTGTTACATTCACATACATTCAGACACCCGAACCTGAGCCTTGGAGGAAAACGACTCGCTTTGTTCCCTCGCTCTGTCCCTACTCATATTGATAATGCAGGAGGGAGGGTATCCAAGCCACCCGCTCCGGCCTTCCTGTTAATCGCCTCATACGAAATGCAGAAGATACGTGGATGGCAACAGTCCTTCCCCCCTTATCCCCAGAGATATCGTAATCCCAATAGACAATAGAATCCCTAGGACTTCTTATAATTTCTGGTATGAAAATAAGCTCATGTTTGAGGAGGAAGAGATAGCGGTATCGATGCGGACGCCTTACATCACAAAGTTACCTCATGTTTTGCCTTTCGCTTTTCCCTTCTGCTTTCAACATTTTCTTCCATGAGGAAGACAGTTGAAGCAGGTGATATTCTGGCAACTCCTGCTACTGACGTTGCCATTGTAAACTGACCCATTTTCTTTGTTTATCATGTTTGCATGAGCTGAGTGCAAGTCCGTCAGCACAGTTTTCTTTTTTAATCATTTTCCTCCCCTTGAAATCGGGAGTCGAGAGGGGCCAGGTGCATTTCACATTCATGGGTTTGTGACGGGTTTGGCGTTTTATTCGCGTGTTGCTTATTGTATATACCCATCTCGCTCACTCCTATTGTATTTTTCATACAACAGTGAACTAGGAAAAATAAAGATACAGACGTGGATTAATTGGAAGAGTGACCAGATGTATTTCATTCGAGAGTAACTGTTGTTACTCTCATAGTAGTTACCTACTTACCATCCCGTCCCCAGTCCGGCCTCAGTCGAGGGGTCAGCCATCCCTAGTCCATCCTTAGTGGAGGGGTCAGGCGTCCCCAGTCCAGTGTTACTGACAGGGGTCATCCAGTTCCCCAGTCTATCCCTCCGACTCTCTTACTATGAGAGCTTTTCATACCACCTTATCTGATCCACTGGTCACTCTACCACTCCGGACTTGGTCCCTAAGCCACAACACCATATCTTCCCGCCACCACCCTTTACCCCTTTTCATCTCCACTATTTTGGAAAATGAATTCCCTTCCCACACCACCATACTAGTCTCTCTCTCTCTCTCTCTCTCTCTCTCTCTCTCTCTCTCTCTCTCTCTCTCTCTCTCTCTCTCTCTCTCAGGCCACTCACCCCAGCATCATTCATCCCAGCAGCAGCAATTCATTAACCGTCCTCCCTCAGCATCTCATAGCGTCGTTAATACAGCCCAGTTCTCTCCACCATTGCTTGCCGTCCCTCACCACCCCTTAATATATTCTAGCTTCACTTAACCCGTTCCGTCACCCTCCACCCCTTTCCCGCAGCCTTTAGAATCTCTCGCAACCATTTACCTTCCTTACTAGTTTTCCCTTCAGCATCCTGAACTCTCAGCGCCACTCACAAGCATCACAACCACACACCTTCCTACAGTCCTTCCCAGCCTTTCCTAGTTGTCCTAGACACTTCGAGCGCTAGACGGCACCCGGCACTACACACAACCGCCCATTATACGTCGCCGCTGTACACCTGTCACCCGCAGCGCCATCCACTGTGCACCACTGCCCACACCCACAGCTCTATTTTACACCCTTCTTCGCGTCCATGGCACCACCCGCCTCACTGTATACCTCACCCACCACCCACAGCTACATCTGTCAGATCCCTGTGGACAGCTCAGCACCCCCAGAGAACCAGCCTCACGCCACGCCTCGTCACCATCGCCCTGAGGAGGTAAACCAAATGCCTGGACGGGCGTAAACATTGATCCCACCCGCAGCAGGTGTTTGGTACGGCATGGTTGAAGTGGTCTTGCCTTCTGTCATGCGAGACCTGTAGGTGGTGTCGTCCCGTATCATATACAGTCTTTCACTCGTCTGTACATTTAATTAGTATAGATGAGGAGTACTGTCACTCGTGCAATATGTAGAGGTTATATTCTCCATTATTCGCTGCTTCAATCTCGTTTTACGATGCTGTCTCCTGTTTTCCGTGGGTCTTATACTCTCTGAAGTGGGAGGTTGGTTGATGATGCATGTCCCTAAAGCCACTTGCTTGTAGGGGCTATTCCCTCGTTATCAGTCGGTGGGGTAACATAACTCTCCTCTTCATCATGTCTGTCCTCAGGGAAGGAGCTTGGGTTCACAGGCATCGAGCAACCTCGGTGCCTAAATGTCGGCCATCAGGAGAGGCTGTACCACGGTCTTTGACCCCGTGCAAATCGACCTCTGTTGATGGTGACTTGTTGACCATTTCCCCTACTATCACTTACTCATCTTACAGGCCTTTCTTTTCATACCGCACTAATCTGTGTGTTTTGACGTGTCTTTTCCACTATCACAAACGCCCTCGGAATGACCCTGTAGTCTACTGCTATTTGAATGCCTTTGTATTCCTCTATGTACTTCGGATTTCTCCTCGGCTACAATGTAAAAGGAATTCTTGTACGTTATAGGGAACTAATACCCATGAATACCTACAATATAATGGGATACAAACGATAAATGTGTATATTTTTTCATCAGTGTCCAAGTAAGTTTGCTCGTGAGACCTATTTATCAAGAATGACGATCCGGCTGCCTTTGTTTAACTCTCGAACTTCATAACAATAGTTTGTATAGCAGAATACATACACACACACACACACACACACACACACACACCACACTTTTTACATGAAAGTGTATGAGAGAACTAACTTAATCATGTTCCATGACAGTGGTTCGTACGTTACTTGTTGAGCTACTGAACTTTAAGTAACCGCTCTTTCCACCGTCCTTTGATGGTAAGTCTTCACATTACTCCCGACCAGGTTTCTTATCACTCATCCTCCTCCCTTGGCCTGAGCCCCATCATTCATTCATCCCCCCTCTCGGATCTGCCACTAGGAGAGCAGGTAGTGCTGCCATTTTGATCCAGCCCAGTGGTAAAAGATTACAGAAAAATGATAGAATAAACAACTGGGCATCTACACTACAAACTGAATTGTCCGCTGTATTCATCGCTCTTGAACTTGTAGAAACCATTACCACAAATAGGTTGATTATCTCTGGTTCTTATCCTCATTATTTGCCCTTAACACCTTGAGATCAGAATGTAACTTGTTGGTCTCTGAAGCCAGAGACATATGCTGAAGCATAATTAGTCAAGAGATTCAAATAGTAATAGATTCCGTGTCGTATATTCATCCATGAGCATGAGGAAGATGACGCCTCAGCCAAACTTACACGTAGTAAAAAGCTATTAAAGACAACATTGGATTGTTTGTCAGTAATCTCACATATGAAATTATGAAGGAAGTAGTTAACCTCTTAAAAGCAAATAGACGAGTACAGATCGGCACAAGTAGAAACATTTCCATCACAGTGAAAATGTGTAAAGTACAACATGTCTATGAGAGAGTAAAGAGATCGGCAGATTACAAGATGATGTAATTGCTAGTCTCAGGGTTAGGTTACATGTACTGTTGGCGCTTTGGCCTATCTGGAGACGCTATTCATGTGAACTGTAAGGCTAGGGACCAGAGATCTGGACTCAGACAAGAACACTTAGTCTTGGAATGTGAAGAAGATACAGCCTTTTAAGGATAGGTCTAAACAGATCCTTTGTGACCTCGGCAGTTTTTTTTTTGCACTACCGCCCGCAGGATGAGCGTGGGCGGCACAATAAACTTACCGTGGACGCCGACAGGAATCGAATCAAAGTCATTGTCTGTGGTTAGGAGAGGAAGTTCCTCTGACCAGATTCGTCTTGCGAGGCCTCCACACAATCTACTTTGGTCGAAGACACAGGCGCTCTCCCCTCGATTTTTTTTTCCTCCACTCCCTTCCATCGTGAGGTACACGACTTTTCTTTTCTTTTCTATTGGCAGTGTTGACAGTGGTGTGGGGCTTACTAGATTCAGCCTTTTTTCCTGCTGGAGAGGCTAGGTTAAGATAGGATAGGATGGGATAGGAGTATCTATGCTGCAATAAGCTTACGTCACATCCTCGACGTCGTATATAAACAAGGCACCAAAAACACGCTTCCAGAGATCAACCACGAGCATGAAAAAAAAACTTCCACCATACACGTGTAACACACGTGTGTCTTTAACCTGAATCTTCCCCTGTCCCTCTTCTTCTTCTCCCTTAGCCAAGTGTTGAAAAAAATATTGCTCCTCTTTCATGCATTATTCCTACGTAAGTATTTTAGAAAGTTTGGTGATGTGTGGCCAAGTTTACTTGCCTCTGTGGTAGAAGAGCCTTGATCTGTACCTTCGTAAACCTAGACTCAAGTTTATGTTGGTAATTCAGATCACCAGATGATGCAGGGGAAAGAGCCAAGCGAGGACATCTTATCTCCAAAGATCATTCATCACCTCCTGATGTAACCTCACTCACATAGCGAACATGGAAAGCGAAAGAGGAAAAATGTACATATTACTTCCTGTTTTTGAATATCATGACGACTACCTGTTGACTTAAGGCATTTGCTCCATCCCATGCTCTCCTCATTTTGAGTCAGCCTCACGTTTTTACATGACATAATCAACATGACAAGGAATGACTGTATCCATATCAGATAGTACTGGGAGACTGTGCCCACACAGTAGGTCGGTTCGCATATTCTGCAGGATGCAAGAGATGAGCCACGCATGAGTCCTACAGGAGAGTGTGGATATATTACACTAAAAAAGAGGCGATCCCGAGGGTCATGGGAAGAATACATTGCCATAGAGGGACAGTGACCGTGGCTGCTGGAAGAGTAGCAAGATCGGATACACAGCTACTTTAAGCAACGGCAACATACACACACGTTATTGTGAATCAGGACATCCGGAGTGTGTCTAAGGCATAAAGCTCATTTCCTCACAGGAACTGTACGTTTACTGTTTCTCAGAGTCATGAAAGACTGTAATCCGATTACGTCATCTGCTCGACCTGGGGGTTTGCGAGGAAACTTGCGGGAAGAAGAGGAAATAAAAACCAGTAAGGAATATCCTCACATAACCCTAAGAGACTTGGCGTGATCTCGGTGAGCTTCATGATGGCAGCAGCAGACCAAACGCAGCCAAGAGAACGCATGAAAAGTATTTCACCCTCCTGTGGTATACTATTGTACTGTGCCAGTGTGAAGAAGGTTGCGCTGGACACGATCCTTTAGTGGTGCTGGTAACACATCCCCAGAGACTGAGGCTTAAAAAAGAAACGTGGACTATGGTTTAGTCATCTGATTTTTACATTTCCATCTTGAGGGCTACAGCTGCGGATAAAAGCCCTCAAAGAAGAAGAATGAAGAACAGTCCAAATACTTTCGAGGCTGTTCCTAATTGTTGTACATGCTGATGGCTACGATCCATTCAGAGGTAACACAATGAGTGCTCTGTTGTGTGTGTGGGGGGGTTTTAATGGCACAGTATTTTCTAAACAGGTGTTTTGTGTGCGTTGATTCCTTTTACGATTGTATGTTGGCGATCACAAAGGCCTCTCTCAGCTGGTCTGAGAGAGGGAAGGGTTGGGTGTCCATAACATTTGCTACAATTGCATTGAGAACAGCAATACCATTAAAGCGTATGTGACATGCACAGCAGACACAGTGTTGCTGGCGTAGACGTGCAACACGTAGGGAGATGTATCCTTGGAGTCGTCTGGTGTGCTGCTTGCCTTCTGCGTGTGTGGTGGTAGTGGTGAGGAGGAGGAAGGAGAGACACCCTCACCCACCTTTAGGTCAACACACACATACCCAAGCCTCAGGCCAGTGGGTCGTGAAGCACTATGACCGATGATGAAGTTCAAAGTTCACTCTATGGATTTTCGGTATTCACTGGAAGCCGTCGCAATTAATCTTTAATTGGCGCCCATCACTGGCCCGGCTGGATGATGAAGGTTGTTGCGAGACTGCCGATATGTAGTGAAATATTCACTGCTGTAAAATGTGTATTTTCGTATTAAATGGCGGGGGTGACACGTTTGATTAATATTGACTGATAAATGAGTGTTGTGCCGGACGGACGGTGAGTGGGTGACTCGAGTGCAGGGGAGGTTGGCGGGAAGGGAGGTCCCTGTTGCGCTGCCTTGTTGGACCTGTTACACATACGCTAGAGGGTTTATTGCTGCTGGCTATAAGTGTGTGTGTGTTTGTGTGTATGTGTGTGTGTCTGTAGTGGTGATTGTATGTAGGGATGGGACCCCAAGGTACCATCATGGCCACAACCATCCCTGTGTATGGTCCCAGCACTAACACCAGGTCAAGTCAGGTCATATCAAAGATCATCTCAATTCAAGTCAGGTCCGACACCAATCCATCTTCACCCACATCCAACCCTTCACCTATCTTGCCACCTCTATTTGTAACGCTGTCACAATGATTGACCTCTGATACTGTCAGCGAACGCACCATTAATCAAAATATAGCTGAGGGATATATCCTGGTGCGTGTTGGATCGTATTTTGATGGGCTGTCGAGTGACTCATGTCGTATGTGGAAACGAGACTGAGAGCAGTTAACATGCACACTTAGATAGCAAGGATGAATCTTAACTCTCTGAATGTAACGGTACGACACTTGAAGACGCTGGTACAACCCCTGGTTCATGGTGCAAGAAGGAGATCAGGCTTTTGTTGTGTGGTGACTTGATGAGGAAGATCCAGTGGTCTTTTACAGTTTTATTAGAAAAATAGATACGTACATTTATGGCACTTTGGGTTCTAGTGTTAAGACACGCAAGTGATTCATCTGGCCTGGCCGGGCTGACTACCTGTTAGCCGGCGCCCACCAAAGCCCGGGCCGGTTTTGTTGTCAACAACCAGTCTACAACAGATCAGCTCCGCGTGTTCAAACATCCTGATTAAAAGAGTAAGCAGTGAGCCCGTGGGAACTTTGCGTGTGATGCAACTAAGTATAGATAACTTAAAGTGAAATGATAATAACAAATAGCTGATGAAAGACTCTAATGGCATGCGTGCGTGCGTGTGTGTGTGTCACTGGTGGCATGTCCTTTAGCCTTACCCTTGAGTATTAGGTCGAAAGCCTAGCCTTTATATCTAAGGGCTGTATCGTCCTGCTCAAGGGAGTAATATATCTCAGATAGTATTACTGAATCACTGGTTGTAAATAGGGTATCAATTACTTACTTTAAAGTTTTCAATAAACGTAGGAATCGAACACAGGTACCAACTCAAGATTTAACACCAGGGAGTGAAGAGAAGGTATTCAGACGCGTGCAGGCAATATTTTCACCGACATTTCCAAGTGGAAGATTGGCCGTGTTGCACCCGGAAAAGGAATGACTCTCGTGGGGTATTTGGGCTGGCAAGATATATACATTTATATATATCTTGACTGTCAGCGTGCGTATTGAATCGACTGGAGCAGACAAGTAATGCCTGAGATATTGCGTTTCACTTACACCTGGTCATGCCTCTCGTGGTGTAGTGGTTACCGTTCCTGACCCGTGATGCATTCATGGGCCGCACATAGGTTCGAATCCTGGTTTCGGCAGTCGGTCCACAGTCAACCCAGCTGTTCATCCACCGTTAGAGGTTTGGTCGATGAAATGGGTACCTGGCTCAGGCTAAGGTATATGTATACATATGTGTATAGCGTTAATAGGATGGCCTTGATTAGGGCCTCAGCTGCCCCATGCCGTCTCAGGTAACATAAAGACCACTCAGGCACTACTTTGTTTATCTCGCTTTACCTTTCTTGGCATTATGATAATTCATGCATGAAAAGTGTATTGTTACTACGTTTCGAAAATTACCTCTCGGAGTATTTACACGACAGTTGGTTTTAGCAGACTCTTAATTCATTTATTTCACCCGCAAACGTCGTCCAAAAATAAGAGCTCGGGAGATATAAATATTTTACTGAATTTCCATAATATTAATGACTTTTGATAATTTCCATGATAGTCATGAATACAAATGAGTTCCCATGATGGTGACAGTGTTGCGGCGGGGGGGGGGGGGGGAGCAGTGAAGGCTTGGCGGGAAAAAAAAACTGCTGGTGGATGGGGGTGATGTCTCTCAGCCTCTGTCTTTGTCATGTGAACTTCAACACTCTGTCTCTCCTCTCTCCCTCCTCTCCTCCTTCCTTGCCTCCCTGGATGGATGTGTGTTCGTAATAAGAGAAAGTCTGGAAGATTCCCTCCCCTCCCCACCTTCATGCTATGAAAGACTTCACTCTCTGCTAGAAATTTCGAGGCTGCTCCCGGTCCATTGGTTCTCGCATCGTCCATCACTGATGTGTTTTGTTACCTGTCTCTGTAACCCAGTTTCGAGTCATCAATTGGCTGTTCTCGGGAGTTAGGCGGCGATGGTTGGTTTCCCATGACGGTACCTCATCGTTATGGAGGTGAGTTGTTTGACATACTCTGGCTCGGCTGAGTGAGGGGATGGAGGCCCAGAGCCCAGCGTGGGGCCGGGGGTCGTGTGTCTAAAAGCCCCTCCCGACGACGGGAGGCTGTGGTCGTCCAGGATACTGAGGAACGTAGGAGTGGTCGTGCCTCTCACGTCCCACAGAGAACGCCATGGGGGGAGAGAGAGAGAGAGAGAGAGAGAGAGAGAGAGAGAGAGAGAGAGAGAGAGAGAGAGAGAGAGAGAGGGTTGTTCTTCTCGCCCCCGATCCCTCTCTTCCCTATGATGACGCTCGGTGGGGTGGTTTGGAGAGGGGTTTGAGAAGGGTGCCCCACTTCACGACGTTCCATTTCAGAGAGACTGATGGAGGTAGAAAATGGAGGCCATACGTTAAGTCTCAAGAATTTTCCCCGGGGTGCATTATACGGCTCTCCCTCCATCCCTCCCTCCTCCCTCTGTCTCTCGAGGAGTTCATTCAACCCCGCCTCTGGCCCCCTCGTGGAGACCGAGACTCATTGTGATTGTTCTCCCAGTGATAGAAAATTATCAGGCTGGTGTATGGGGATGACTCCGGGAGAAAAGGGATGGACGATGGTATTTACACACACACACACACACACACACACACACACACACACACACACACATTGCAAGCTTTGTGGTCTTACGCTGAACTCTTTGAGTAAACTTCCTATCTTATACTCACGAGAAAAGAATAAAGGAGTAATGTTTTATGTTTCCAGTACAGATGACTTTTATGCTCAGTCTACCTCGCTTCTTGGGAGTCATCTTTCTCTGTAGTCACCATCTTTAACAAGAATCTCCAGCCTTATTTGTGGTATTCTTCGTCTTCAGTAAGACGTCCACATCTATCGTATCTCTTATCTTCTTCCTTTTTAAGTAAAGAGTGTTTACGTTCCGGCTCTTGCAATTCATTTTCAAGATATTGCATGATTTTCGTCTTCAGTTTGCTTCCACATTTACTCCATCCTTTTCTTCTTCTTTTTCAGGTAGAAAGTTTTGTGTTCTTGCTCTTTCAGTTCATTTCTAATTTTTTTGTGGAAATATCTTTATTTGGTGCCGATGGGGCTCATTCTTCTCCTCTAGTTTGTCCCTCTACGGCTCGGTCTTCTCATCTAGTTTCTTTCTAGATGGATGTAGCTCCTCTTGTAGTTTGCTAGCAAGTGTATTTCCTTTTGTAGTTTGTTTTAAATAATGAATCTTTTCCTCCAGATTTATTTCAAAATGATATGAACTCTTCTTTCAGTTTATTTCTGAGCAAGTGTTCCCTCCTAAAGTTTATTCGTAAGTAATTCTTATCTCCTCGAGATTATTCCTAGGTGGCCCCATGTCCTCCTCCAGTTTATTCGTAGGTGATCTCATCTCTTCCACTTTATTCATCGGTGACTTTGTCTCCTTCAGTTTATTTATTGGTGATCGTATCACCTCCTCTAGCCCATTCGTAAGTGGATATCTTTTCATCCAGTTCATTCTTGTGTGACCCTCCTCCTCCTACAGCCTTGGTGACTGTATCTCTTCTTCCAGTTTATCCCCAAGTGACTTTATCTGTTACCTCAACAGACTCTCATTATCTCTTGGTTTATGACCTCCCTGAACCACACAGGCTCATCACCATCACTTTCTCGTTGTGTTGGCCTGATGGTACTTCCAGCTCCTCATGGCCTCCGTTCCTTTCCAATGTGCGGTACTGATCGTCCCTCTAGTTCCTTGTGGCCTCTTACACCTTCCGTCGGGTGGTGATGGTTCCTTCATGGTCTCCGTCAACTTAAATCATGTCGTGCTAATGGGTCCTTCATGGCCTCCGTCACCTTAAGTCATGTCGTGCTAATGGTTCCTTCAGTTTGTCATGGTCTGCGTCACCTTACGTCGTATGGTTCTGATGTTTGCTCCAGTTCGTCACGGCCTCCGTCAGCTCTCCGTCACGAGATGCTGATGGTTTCTCCATCTGTCGATGCTTCCGTCATCGCCCCTTGGTGTCTTGGTCACCCCGTTGTGACTGTACTGTTGATTCCTCCAATTCTTCTTGGCATCCACGCTATCACCTCTCATCCCAATACGTTCTCTTGGCTTGTTGCCAGCCAGTGCTCAGAATCCTACAACGGCATTGATCACAAACCATCAGTTGATGTAGGAAAAGACAAGAAAAGATGATTCATAGCTACAGATCAAATGTAACTTCCCAGGTAACTGAAAGTTTCCATTTTGTGAGTCAACGATTATGATCGAGAGAAGAAAATTACTATAATAATAATGATAATAATGATGATAATAGGACTGGATTTTTTAATTTACTATAAACAAAGGTTGAAATAAAAGTTATTGTGCGAGTATTATTTCTGATATATTTGTGCGTTACGGGAGGAAGTATTATACTAACGCAGTCCCGTCTCTTAACCATGTTCGTACTCTTGTTCTTTCGAAAGATACTAAATTAATGGAACATTTTCTTTTCTTTGCCAACTTAAGGGATTCATCAATGAAAGATCTAAGATACTTTAACATGGATCGAATAGAATGTATCTGATCAGACTCATCATCAAAAATTCCAGACTGCATGTACATAACGCCTGTAATACAGTTCTCTTAATTCTGGTAATATCTTTGTTGCCTTTCTCTAGACCGCCTCTATTAGCTATTTGTGCTTCTTTTGATGCGGTGACCAAACTTGAGAAACATATTCAAGTTTTGATATTATGTAGGATGTTGATAGTTGAAACATTTTCTTATCCATATATTTGATAACTCTTCTACTGTTTGAAAGCAGATAGTCTGTCTCCTCACCCGTTTTTTTTTTACTATGTGATCCAGACGAGATGCCAGGGACGATATCCACTTCCAATTCCTTCTGACACACAGAATTCCGAAGCATGTTTCCTGCTAGATGATAATGGTAATGAGGCTTTCATTCACTTTGTCCCATCCTGAATTCAATCAACCATGTATCAGACCCAATTTAGCGTTTGTCTAGATTCCCTTTTTAAGTAGATGCAATCTTCTTCGCTTTTCACTTCCCTTATGATCCTTACATCATCCAAACGTATTGAGGCAAGAGTCTAAAGCTGTGGGCAAGTTATTTAGATAGATCAAGAGGAGTAATGCGTGCATGGACCTCTGCGGTGACGCACTCACAGGTCGTCCAAGGTCGAGCGCATAGGTTCGAATCATGGTTGCGACGGTCGGTCCACAGTCAATACAACTGTTCATCCTCCCTAATGGTGGTTTGTCGATAAAGTGGATACACTGCTTACACTGTTGTTATATATATATATATATATATATATATATATATATATATATATATATATATATATATATATATATATATATATATATATATAGCGTTAATGAGATGGCTTTCACTGGGACAATCAGTTGCTAAAATTAATATCGCTGATGAAAAAAGTGTGCGTGTGGTAGAGTAGCCTGTGTGTTGCATTATTTTATTTGTTAGACGTGTTTAATAGCGAGAACAGTGCTTAGTGCTAATCCCGTGACCAAAACGATATAACCTTTGACCACTACAGTTCGACCCTTACTCTTAAAGGTCAGGTAAAACTCCAGGTCGTGCATACCCAAAGGTCGTGCCGTCGTGCTCAAGGGGTCGGACCGTCATGTTGAAGATGTTAAAGAGGTTTTTCTTGGTGATGTCGATAGCTGTAAACAGACAGGTCAGGCCATTGCAACAGGCTACCCTTCGCCTAGCTAATAACACACACATTGTACACCAATATAGACCATTGTTAAGCAAAACCCCTCTCGTCATGGAGTGGCTCGGGTGGAGGACGCTGTGCTAAGCTCTGACAGACATTGTGTCGTTCGCACTCACTGCTTTTCATCTCGTGTTGGTGACGATGGTGTAGTGATGATGTTGGTAGTACTAATCGTAATGTGATGACCATAATGGCAATGTAAGCGTACATTTTGTTCATATCGTCATACTTTTCTTCTTTTTTCTATCCACATCATTATCGTTTTTAGTTTTTATTGCTTGGTTCGTGTCGTTAATCTTTTTCTGTTTTTTGATCTACTACATCGTTATGATTGTCCTTGATGCTTTGTTCGTATGGCAGTGTTGATAATATCGGTTCTGTTGTCGAACTTCCGGTAGCAGAATGGCCAGACTTAGGGACCACTTTACTCTCGCCGGTAAACACTGGCTCGCCTCAGCGTCAACCTGCTGCTTGTGATGCACGGGGTTTTTTTTCTTCTTTTTTTTTGAAGTCGTGTAACGTCACCCAAGGGGAAAGCATGACTTGTATTGATTCTGGAGACAAAAGGTCGACGAAGGTGAAGGTCACAGTGACCCCCTCTCTGTTTTGACATGTTTTCTTCACCGCAACTGAAGTAGTCTTGTGCATAGTCAGTCAGAGAATTTCGTCAGTGAACTGCTAATAGGGAGAGGAAGACCTGTATTGATTTTGGTGAGTCATAAGGTCAAAGGTTATAGAGGCGGTGCCTCACCATGTAAAAACGCATTTTATACCGTAAAAGGAAAAAAAACAGGCTTAACATTGCAGTCCTCGGTATGCTACTAAATATCTGTTATTATTATTATTACTATTGCTATCATTATTATTATTACTATTATCATTATTATTAGTAGTAGTAATAGTAGTAGTTGTTGTTGTAGTAGTAGTAGAAGTAGTAGTAGTAGAAACCTCTTCAGTCGGCCTGTAGCGGGCCTTGAACCCAGTTTGAATCGATATGATCAATAAGTCAAAAGACTTGCTTTGCTACACCCAGTTTGAAGCTGCATATGTTCAAGTTCATTTATGGATTGATTTCCCAGCTTTGTATCATCAGCGAATTTTGATATCTTGCAGTGCAGTCTATTATCAATATCAGTGAAACATATGAGAAAGAGAACAGGTCCCAAGATTGATCCTTGTGGTACTCCACTTATTACGTCTAACCACTCTGAGGCTTGACTATTAATTAGACATCTTTTTCTACGGACATTCAACCAACCAGCTTCCAATCCGTTGAATCTCAACCTTATCAGCGATATTAGACTTAATTTTTGCGAGTGACCTTTTGATGCGAAACCATAGCGAATGCTTTTTGAAATCTATGTAGATGTTGATGACATCATTCAAGGAATCGAGCAGATGTGTCAGACATGAACACTTTCGTCAAAAACGATGCTCAGAATTGTTTATCACTAAGTGGTCCTCTAACTGGTCTACAATGCCTTCTCGAATGATGGTTTTCATAAGTTTTCCAACTACAGACGTTAAGCTAACTGCACAGTAATTTCCGGGCAGCGACTTGTCACCTTTTTTGGAATATTGGTGTCACACTTGCAAATTTCCAATTTTCTGAAACTTTTCCAGTAGCAAGTGCCTTGTTCAAAAGGGCAGTGGAGGGGATAACTATCTCATTTTTCACCTCTTTCATTGTCCTCATATTTGCAAAACTCATCGAGGTCTACTGTTTTATTAATCATCATTTAATTTACTGCTAATAGTATGCCCTCGGCTTATATCTCAATTGAAGAACATTCCCCTCTCTTATCAATGAAAGTGGATTATGGACATGGGTTGTGTTTACGATCGCAAATACAGTTGCAAAAAGTCATTTCACAATTCCTGCCAAGAGAAGAAAATGTGACATACCTCGACCACAGTAGGGAGAACTCAAGTAACTGGTACTAATACCTTATCCAGCGTCGGAAATAGCTAAGGAACTGTTACTGATACCTCGACCAGGGTAGAAGAACAAGTTACCATTACTGATACTTTAGCTAGGTAGAGAGAACAGAAGCAGATGTCATTGATACCTTAACCAGTGTAGGGAAAACAGAAGCTACTGTCAATGATAACTCGACCAGTGTAGGATAACAGAAGCTACTATTACTGATAACTCGACCAGGTTAAGGGAAAACAGAAGCTACTGTTACTGATAACTCGACCAGGTTAAGGAAAACAGAAGCTGCTGTTACTGATAACTCGACCAGGTTAAGGAAAACAGAAGCTGCTGTTACTGATAACTCGACCAGGTTAAAGAAAACAGAAGCTGCTGTTAGTGATAACTCCACCAGGGTAAGGAAAACAGAAGCTGCTGTTACTGATCATTGGACCAGAGTAGGGAGAACAGACGCAAATGCTGATGGAGTCTTGCTTTTACTCCAGCTTGCTCTTCTAAATTACTGGTCTCGCTCGCTCTGCTATTTTTCTGCAACATGTTCTTGAATATGTGACCCTCATTTTACTGGTCTTGTATTCAAATTGCTTCACGCTTTGCTGTGTCCCTTATCTCACGTTATATTGTATTTCATGTAGTTTTGTTAGCTCATTCCGTTATATTTCGCATGATATATAATATACTAAGCATATCTCATCTATTCCCAGATATTCTTGTTTACTGAGTGTACAAAGACAGCAGCCAGCTCAATCAAGGCTAGTGCACGTCTTCAACTTCATTAATCAATTTCTTGACAACGTCGTAGCAAGCGTTCCTTTACCCCCCCCCCCCCCTCACTCCTCTCACTTTCCCTCACTCACCCCTCTTACTTTCAATCCCTCTCTCATCTTGCTTTTCTTCCCTCAGTCCTCTCACTTTACCACTCCCTTTCACTTCTTTCCCACTGAGCCAGGACCATGACAGTGTCACTTGTCCATCCCAAGGTCATGAGTGTCATTCATCCTTCCTAGGGCCATAAGTGTTACTTGCATCTCTCAGGGCCATGAAAGTGTCATTCGCCACTCTCAGGGCCATGAAAGTGTCATTCGCCACTCTCAGGGCCATGGTAGTATCACTCGTCCACCCAAGGGTCATGAGTTTCATTCGTCCTTCCCTGCCATAAGAGTGTCATTCGTCCATTCCAAGGATAGAAGTGTCACTCCTCCCTCTCAGGCCACGTTAGGGCTGTATTAGTAGTTGCTCTTCCCTTTCAAGGCTATAACAGTCATTCTTCCACACTAGGGCTACTGCAGTGCCTTTTGCCCCATCCCAGGGCTATGAGAGTGCCTCTTGCTCCTGTCCTACCACCATGGAAGTGCCACATACCTCCATCCCAGGGCCATGAGAGTGCCACTAGCCCCCGTTTCAGGGCCATGACGTTGTTAAACGCCCCCTCTCAGGGCTAACGAAGACAGAGTTAGTCCCATGGTAGAGGAGTGTGTGTGTGCACCTCATCTGTAAGGCCAACGAACTTGCCACACCACCACCTCCTCCACTATCCTTCCCCACTATCCTCACCTCACCTGTACTCTCATCATAGCCAGTTTACTGAGAAGGCTGCTTGATCTTTACTGCCATGGTGAGGAGGAGGGACATCTCGCTCAGCATGTGTGTGTGTGTGTGTGTGACAGAGGTAAAGCTTGGGTCGGGAGGTCACCTTCTCCTCGTGTTGTACCTTCAGCGTTTGAATGCGACTTTACCTAAACCGCTAAGACGGTACGACCCTTGGATACGACATCATGAACCCTTTACAACGTCGTTACCATCCCTTGGAACGACGGTACGACTCTTGAGCACGATGGCAGGACCTTTGGATATTACGGTCTGGCCTGTGATCTGGACCCTCAGCAGGTCGTTAGCTGGGCCATCATAAGTGTCGTAACGTCGTACTCAAGTGTTGCACCGTCACACTCAAGGGTCGCACCCTCATATTCGAGGGTAGCACCCTCATACTTAAGGGCATTATCTTCACACTCAAGAGTAACACTCTCATAATCAAAGGTAGTCACCTGAAACTGTAGTGCAGTATCCTCATACTCAGTGGTAGTACCTTCATGCTCGAGGGTAGTACTATCAAACTCAAAGATTTTTAGAGAGAATGAAAAGTGTGTGAAAGGATGCAAATGGTGTAAGGAGAGCGAGGGGATGAATGTGTTCGAAGATATGTAGACGAATATAGTGTGTTTAGTACAAGATGGCATAGAGAGAGAGAGAGAGAGAGAGAGAGAGAGAGAGAGAGAGAGAGAGAGAGAGAGAGAGAGAGAGAGAGAGAGAATCCTGGCGAATGGCATAGTGAAAAGAGAGGAGGAAGAATAAACCTTGCGAAAGATGAAGTGTGTCAAAGCGGCTGGGCTCTTCAACGTTTGTAGGTCTCATAATGAGGTGCCTGAGGACTGGCAAAACGCATGCATAGTGTCACTGTATTAAGACAGAGGGGGGCAAGAATTACAAAGAATTACAAAGGCATAAATCTGTAAAGATTACCCGGTCAGGTACATGGGAGAATGGTTACAGAAAACCTACCTGGCGAGGAGCAATGTGGCTTCAGGAGAGGTAGAAGACTGTGGACCAGGTGTCTGCAATCAAGTATTTTGTGAGACAGATACTTAGAAAGAAAGGTAGATTTATTTGTAGCGTATGATAGGGTTGACAGAGAAACCTTGTGGAAGGAGCTACAAATCTAAATCCTATTGCCTTTACGTTGATCTAGTGTACAAATTTTTTTCTTGTAGCCCCTATGGGTTAGCTGACACTGGGTAGAAGTTACGCATCTTTTTACACTCAAGAACATATGTTTGTATGTACGAGAACTTTTGAAGAACTGCATATATGTCATTCAAATACCTTAATTAGAATTATGTTACTAATCCATCTTTCTTTTCCAGGTAAGTGTGATGGCAGGTTTGACAGTGGTAATGTGATGGCTGACCCACACTCGCTCCCTCCCATCTGACGCTGGGTGAGTCCATTATCTTACCTTCTATTTTGTGTCATTTTATTTTCAGTTTTTGAAATGGTTACCGTTCGATGTCGGAACATTATCCTTCTGCTTTGATTAGTGTAGTTTTGATTAGGTTAGATAGATTAAGATAGGCTAACTTGGGTTGCGCAGTGTTGATTTAGGGTCAGGTTGAATTAGGATAGAACAAGAAACGCAATCCGGCGGTTAACGTTAGATGAATATCTAACATTATCGTTAGTTTAAATTCAGTTGGACTTAGGTCAACTACGCTTCGGTAGTTAACGTTATGAGGTCAGGTTAGGTTAGGTTAACTACGTTTCAGTAGTTAACGTCATGATGTCAGGTTAGGTTAGGTTAACTACGTTTCAGTAGTTAACGTTATGACAGCGATAACTGTGACGTCTTACTTCGTTTATTGTGGGTTACAAAAGGTTAACCCGGGTTAAGGCAAGGGTTCTGTTTGTGTCGGTTGGGTCAAGCTCGCTCGCCCAACGAAATAAGAAAAGTCATTCCTGTTCATTTCTCCAACTTTGGTCCATTTCCAGACACTCGTTTTTATCAATATCTCGTTTGTTTGTTGTTTTTTTTCTCCTTGGACTGACCGTATACGTTTTTTTCTTCTCTCTTTTTCATTGTTATCTACGCCATTTTTTTAATGGCCATTCATATCTAATCTTCCTACGTTCATATCCTCCTCCTCCCATGTCGATGAAGCCTTCTTCGGAGACCTATTTGGCCACACTCTTTCTTCATTATTTTCCTTTCATATCACAAGTTTAGATTATCTTTACCTTAATGTGTGTCACTTTTCTGGTAGATGAAATTTCTTTTTTTGATAACTGTTCTTTACGATTTACGGATCTAAGAAGAAATCCATAGCGAACACTACGTAAAGCCTGTGATTTGTGGGCGTCCGTGGACGAAACATTTTTCGATGGATTGATGATAATGAAATGAGGGACAAAAAATAGATAAAGAATAACAGAGGAAGATGATGAAGTAAACATCATAACGAATGGAAAAGGTAAAGGAGAAATACACCTCCGTGGTGTAGCAGTCAGCATCATATATATATATATATATATATATATATATATAAATATATATATAAATATATATATATATATATATATATATATATATATATATATATATATATATATATATATATATATATATATATAAAAGAATATATGTATATTCTTTTACTCTGCCGTGGGGGGGGATTTAGGGTTGTCCTATTTATTCTTCTGTCGTGGTTAGACAAGTTGCATTTCCTGGGACCTTTTTCAATCTTTCTTTGTCGTTCATGAGATCAAACTCCTAGGACATATTTTATATCACATTCTATACACATTTTACAGCTTGAATATTTCGCTTTAGTACCTGGGGAAAATCTCCACTTTTATGAATCTGTGAGACAGATCGCCGCAACCAGGATTTGAACCTGGTGTGCACTCTCTTCTCTTTCGTCTTCCTCAAACCACTCTCCTGTTGTTTCTCTTCTTTCTATCCTTATGTCTTCATCTTCGTGTTGGTCTCCTTCAGCATCTCCTCCGGGTTCTTAAGGTCCCACTACTCTGCAGTGGCTAGACACGAGTGCTTCTCACCTTGGGTGGAGTCCACTTGTATCCGGGGCAGCAGTGGGGCGCTTCTGTGGGGGGGTAGCCAGTCATCGATCCCCACAGGAGGCAGCTACAGCAGGTTCTGCAGGCTCTGCGTTAGCCTGAATCAATCCGTAGTTGCTGCCCTTGTAAAACCTTGACTGTCTATACGCCTGTAATTCAATACGCGGAAGGGTCTATCAACTCTTACATCTCCAGTAATGTAATTACGTAATTCTTAGCTCTTCATTCTCACCGATAGTTAGGAAGAGGATTATAAAAAAGAATGGCAATGTAGAAGAAATGACAAAAAAACGTATTTGATTGCGAATCATAACGATTCTACTCTCTCTAATTTTGTTAATCAATCGCATTAAATTGGTAATTAGTCAGTGCTGTGATCTCGTATGCGCGGCTCCGTAACCAAATTGGAAATGGTGATGAGTCGTGTTTGTTCCACTCAGGCGGAGGAGACGCCCTTTACCACGTAGCTCCTGACGGCCCCAGCCACCTGCCAGCTGGGCTAGTGATGCAGCTGGTGGGTACAACCAGTAGTCTGTCTGTCTGTGTATGTCTGTCTGTCTGTCTCTCTCTCTCTCTCTCTCTCTCTCTCTCTCTGTCTCTGTCTCTGTCTCTCTCTCTCTCTCTCTCTCTCTCTCTCTCTCTCTCTCTCTCTCTCTCTCTCTCTCTCTCTCTCTCTCTCTCTCTCTCTCTCTCTCTCCTGAACTGCTTAGCAGGCAATATATAATGGGATATCAGAAAAACCCGACATAATCCAAGCAGTAGGCCACCTTAAAGAAGAACTCGGCTCCGGGACCAGACAGAATCCCAGCCATCTTGCTCAGGAAGACGTACAATATCGATAGCAGAACCGATCATACGTCTGTCGAGGCAAGACTACACGAAAGTAAGATACCTGACTTTACCAGATGGCTTGTGTAACCTCACCACACCAGAGAGACAGTATAGGTTCATAACCAAGCAGTAGCGGCCATTTAGCGTGACTTAAGCACGTCATAAACACATTTGATATAAGAGAAACAAGCGTATGGATGAAGGACATCTGGTGCCAGGAAAAGACCATGCAAACCCAATCATTAACTCACTGACGTAACATCTATGAACTCTAATGCAAGGGAAGAGAATGGACGGTGTGTCTTACCTGATTTTGCAAAGGCATTAGGTAAAGTCAACCAAAGGACTGTACTCTGGAGGATATAGCCGAACCAAAACATTAAAGAAAGAATCGGAAAATAGAATAAGAGTCTCTACATCAAGGGTACCACAAGGGACGGGATTAGCCTCGGTGTTTTATACGATAATGATGCCAGACACTGACACAGGGGTAAAAGAAATTTATGGCCGAGCGATCTCCCTAACGACGGTAGAGTACAGGAAGGTGATGTAGATCAGAAGCTGATGAAGGAGAGATGCTTATAGACTTGAATGTGAGTTAAAGTGAAACGGTTGGGATCTAGCGAAAATATGATCAATCAGATAAGTCATGGGAGAACGAAGAATACATCAGTGACATTGTACAAAGGCTCATTAAGGAAAGAAAACAGACGATTATTATTGATATTGCTCAGTGTGTGCATGAATAACTCGTGTGAATACTGACTGCAGTGCCTTGTGCCAGCTCTCATTTCCCTCTGATGTTGACATTGCATCTTGCAGTCTTGAATGTACATAGTTTGTAAAAAAATGTTCTCTTCCAGTCTCGGTGGAACGCCCACTGAAACGTGAAGGAGTGGGATGTTTCCAGTGGTGCATACGCATGACGGAGTAAAAAAAATGTAAATTTTTATCATGGCTTCATTGTCGTGAACCAAGCCACCGTTTTCTGCGAGTAATGCACTAGGTGCCTGGGGAATGACTCTCTTGTTTATGACGTAACTATGAATTTCGTAGAAATTGGTGTAGGAACGTAAGACATCTTGGCAGTGTTGGCTGTCATGGGCCGGCGTGGGTTGTCACCTCCCACCATTGGTTGTCAGAAACCTTGGGTTATCAGAAGGCAAAGTGGGTTGTTCGAGGGTAGCGTGGGTTTCTAGAACCCACCGTGGGTGATGAGAACCCACCGTGGGTTGTCAGAACCCACCGTGGGTTATCAGAGCCCACCGTGGGTTATGAGAACCCACCGTGGGTTACGAGAACCCACCGTGGGTTGTCAGAACCCACCGTGGGTTATGAGAACCCACCGTGGGTTGTCAGATCCCACCGCGGGCTGCCTGAGTTATATGGCTGAACCCTTGGCCCACTGGGGTGGGTGTGACGGTCACCTGACGTAGTGGTTGTGACGTGGAGGTGGACGTGACGGGCGTCCAGTATATGTGTGACGGGAAGGTATCCTGTTGTGACTGTGAGATGATGTTACGGTCATCTGCTGTGTTGTTGCAGTCGCAGTGTGTGTGTGTGTGTGTGTGTGTGTGTGACATGGTTCTCAGATGGTCGGAGGGGTGACGCGTACCTTGTGGTATGCTGGATGCGTCGCTCAGCCAAGCTATGTGACGGGTGTAACAATCAACTGGTTCGGTAAATGTGACGTTCGAATAAATGCGGTGAACCAGATTCCCATGTTAGTGGTTGTGTGCTAAATATTCAAAGCAATATTTTGAAATTGTGCCACAGTCATTGTCCCGTGAGCCGGATGCATGCGATGGCTTCTACAAGAACGGCTCTACCGGTAAATACCTGGTGAAGGAATGGATTCTTTTAAGCTAATTCTCTTGAGTATGCTTTGTGGACTTAGTATCTGAGGGAAGGTGCTTTGGATCTGAGCTTACTTTAAGCTCTTGTTGATGAAGGTACGACCCTTGTGTAAGAATGTAGAGTACTTGAACACGTCGCAACGACCCTTGAGCACGACGGCACAAACCCTTCAGATGAGCATGACTGTACGACCGCCGCGCAGGTACGACAGCGCAACCCTTGATCACGACGATACAACCCTTGACTACGATAGCCTAGCCTTTGACCTGACTCTCAAAGGCCAGGTCATGGTACCCAAGGGTCAATTCGTCGCTCAGAGGGGGACGCAGAGAAGTTTTCCAAGTGTTAAACTTTAAGGAAGAAGATTTCTTCGTGTATATTTTTTTTTTCTTAGAATGTTTGTCATTCTGGAATTTATAGATACGAGGATCGATTGCGCTTCTGACCTTCATAACTGACATCTGAAAGCCACTCAGAGAGAGAGAGAGAGAGAGAGAGAGAGAGAGAGAGAGAGAGAGAGGGAGAGAGAGAGATCGTATCTCATATATCTGTAGCTGTAAGGCGTGCCTACGTAGAATGAAGAATTGCGCGATATTTCTTCCTGTTTTGAGATATTGCTTAAATCTCCGGTGGGGGCAGGTTGGTCGTGGGTAATGTGGTAAGATATACGACCCTCACCCTTCACCCTTCATCCAGCAGCCTTGAACAGGTGTGTTGTATATCTCGCGTGTACAGTTTTGCCATCTCAAATGACAGTTTATGGCCATGGCTGAGGGGACGAAAGGGAGGTTATGGTCCCCATGCCGGGGGGGGGGGGGGATTAAAGGGGAAAGGTTTTGGGAGGTCACCCACCTCCTTGAGATGGTGAATGTCGCCGTCTGTGACCATTTGCGACACACTGGTTGTATCACCGTTGCCCTCACCCAGCCAGGGTCCTTCATCAGAACACACACACACACACACACACACACACACACACACACGAGACCTGGCAGTCAGCTCAGTCGGTATAGAATGAGACTTTCACTCTCAGGGTTGTGAGTTCGAACCCCACCTTGGAACAACAAATGCAAGATAAGTATAATTCAGTTGATATACAAGGAAGAGACGTAGCTTGGACGCCCTTTGGTAAAAAATCACTACCCGAATGGAGGTAGGGGTGTGTGCACGGCAGACAATATGCGTTGTCCACATAATTACTTTTATGATGGCTTGAACCCCAAAAGAAGGAACAGAGAAGTGGGCCGAGTGAGGAATTCCCTCTAAGGCTTAACTCTCTGTTCTCAACGCTACCTCGCTGACGCGGGAAATGGCGAATATTTAAGAATATATATATATATATATATATATATATATATATATATATATGTGTGTGTGTGTGTGTGTTGGTCATACTAGTCCGTGATGGCAGTTATGAAGGTAAATTCGCGCTTCAGTATGGGTTCATGTAATGTTATCTAACGTGTAATTTTCCTCTACATGTGGCACGATATGTTTCATGGAGACGATCCACCTCATCATCAGGTGCCAGTACTTAATACAGTTATCTACATCTCAGCATCACAACAGAAGCACCATCTATTGTCTACCATGATGAGGCTCCTCTGAACTGTGCGTTCTCGATCACTGAAAAAGAACATTTGTGTATAACATCCATAAAACATTAGTTGTTGTAGGTTGTAATGCATCTGAGCCAGTATTTGTACGATCATGTGTAAGTCGGTGATAAATTGATTTTACATATCAAACGAAAAATAGAATCCAAATACCACGATATTTGAGGCTGGAATATTAATCATCCCTTGATGTAAAGTTTGTCTCTCTTTGTCTGGGTATAGGTTGTGTGTGTGTGTGTGTGTGTGTGTGTGTGTCTGTGTGTGTGTTTGTGTGTGTGTGTGTGTATTCAGGAACTGCATGAGCTCAGCTGATACATCCCAGGCGTTAGAAATAGTCACTGATGATAGATAGTCTGTGTATGTAGTAGTATTACTGTGTTGACATAATTGTGATTCTCTTTCCTCTTGCTTCATCAAGGATCTCTTATCCCATTCCTGTCTTACCTCCTCCTATTCGTCATATTTTCTCTCTTTCTGTTTGTTCATGTTACCTTGCTCTTGTTTATGTTTATACAGTCTCTTCTTACATCTTATTTTCTTCCCTTATTCTGTTCTTTTCCTCTTATTTCTCATTTGCCTTTCGTTCTTTCTGTCGGCGTTTAGTTTTCTTTCTCTCCTTTTCCTCATTCTTTTATTTTTGTTCAAATCCTCTTACTTTTTTCATGTCCTGTTACCCTTTTCTTTTTTTCGTATTCCCTCCTCTCATTCTTCTTCATTTCCTAATTACCCTCTTTCTTCACGTTCCCTTGTCATTACTTCGTTTCATTCTCCTTCCTCTTCTTTCGTCCTCTTTCGTTTTCCTCTTCTGTCTTAATGTTATGTAAATCTTCTCTATTAATATGTTCTTCCTCCGATCTTTTCTTCTCGTGCTCTTGTCACTTTATTCTGTTCCTTTCCTTTATGTCTGGTCTTTTTCTTGTTCCCTTTCTCTCGTTCCTTTATTCCTACCCTCTTCCTTTTTCCTTTGTATCTCCTTCCCTCTCGACATATTCAGTATGGCTCTCGTGTTCTTTTGCCTTTCCCTGCCATCTCTTCTTTGTTCATACATTCTATTTCTTTCTTCGGTTCATGTTTTCTTCTCTCATTCTTTGTCAATAAATATCAACTCTCTCGATGTATCTTTTTTTTTGCTGTCATACTTTACAGCTATGCTTTGATCAGCACCCCTCTCTCTGTTCCTTCTTCATCTATTCCGCGTCTCTTCTTTATCCATCTTCAGTTCTACAATTTCTCGTATGACACAGGTTGACTCAAATTGTTTTTCAAAATTTCTTGGGTGTATTCTTGGATCGTAAATATAGGAAAAAAGATACTTGTATAAACATAGGCCTCAAAGCTTTCCTTTTTGAGCTATAGGACTTTAAAGAATAGCGAACCTCACAGCGAAAATGTTTCGTTCTTGGATAACCCAATGTGATCAGATTGCTTCATTACATTAAGTGCTCGAACTGTTGTTTGTCATCCTGAATAAACGCTGGAGCACATCGCATCAGTGATTGCTGGACGTTGGGGGAAGTAAATACCCGTCGTATTGCAACTCCTCTCACAGGAGTTTCGAACTCGTTGATACAGTCCATCAGGACGATCGAACACTTCTGACATACATGGTCTCATCAAATAACCCCATAAGGAATAATTAAGACTATTTTCTTCTGTTTAAATCTGGTGGTCGAGATGGCTTACGAAATAGGACCGCCCTCGTCTCCAATCTACCTGTCACATCCGGAGCTTTTGAACTTTTCCACTCGATGCACATCTGAAGCTCACCCTCAGCATCGAGTCGTGATGGACGTACGTTCGAGCAGGCCCTGGTAATGTCTGCTTCACCAACTGTCCTTACAGGTCTCTCCATTCAGTCGCTTCGGCAGCCTGATGTGAGCCTCAATAACATCATGCCAACCCACGCTCCAGTTGCATATTACTTCTGATGGGTTCATCTGATACTTCCTACGTGAGGATAGCCATCCGAAAAATAGTTGGATATGTTGTGAGAGTGGACAAATCCTACCCTTAAGAGCGTTGTTTCACAGTAAAAGATAAGGAGATGCATGGCTTGAGAACAGGTGATTATGATCAGCACGGGGGTACACAAGCTATCAAAGAAACCCTTTCTTCAAGGACCTTCAGCCGGACACGAGCAACGCACGGGCGACTTGATCACCAAATAATTCGTTCACTGAAGATGTGTTCATTGTTCCTTCTTCTTGAACTAAGACTTTTTAAAAGCCTGAAATTTATCGAAATATGTCTTACGAATGATCCATGTTCCTCTCTGGTGTGTCAGTGTGTGCCATCTCTATACCTAGTGCACATGTTCTCTTTCTTTTCTCCTCACTTGATATATACACTCGCGTATCCTTCTTCTGATATACATCCACGCAGCATCCTCCTCCTATCATATATCCACTTACGTTTCCCCTGATATATGTCCATGTATCCTTTTTCTGATATATATTCTTCCCCTTGATATATATCCACATATCTTTCCCCTGATATATATGTACAAGTATCCTTCCCGAGATATATATGCACAGGTCCATCCCCCTTCACACATTCCCCCTATCCTGTTCCTTGGATATACTGACGTGTCACGTGCTCTGTATCTATGTATCTACCTTGTCCCGTATCCACGTATCCTCCCTGTGTGTCCTATGTCCACGTATCCTCCCTATGTGTGCTATATCCACGTATCCTCCCTGTGTGTCCTATATCCACGTATCCTCCCTGTGTGTCCTGTATCCACGTATCCTCCCTGTGTGCCCTGTATTCACGTATCCTCCCTGTGTGCCCTGTATCCACGTATCCTCCCTGTGTGTCCTGTATCTTCTTTAGTCCTTCATCAGGTGAGCGTTAAGACGTTAATTACACTCTAACATTTACTAATGATCAAACTGCCAGTTAGTGACGGTCGCGTTCATTAGCGGTTCAGATCAGTGAGGCCTGTGATCACATCACGTGGGGTGGTTTGAAGCTGCTTTTGTTATGAGATTGTAACTTAATACCGGAGTCGGGCCATCGTGGTGATGTAGTCAGTAAAGTCGTAAGTACGTGATCCTCATGGGTTTTGTTATATTGAACAGGTTAATGTAGTCCTAATGTCTCCTTTTGATTACGATGATCATTATAAGTCTGGGGTAATGATGGTGGTTATGGTGATGGCCTTATGTCAGGACATATTGGTTGATGGTGATAGCCTTATGATGTCAGGACATATTGGCTGATGGTGATGGCCTTATGTAAGGACATGTTGGCTGATGGTGATGGCCTTATGTCAGGACATATTGGCTGATGGTGATGGCCTAATGTCAGGACATATTGGCTGATGGTGATGGCCTAATGTCAGGACATATTGGCTGATGGTGATGGCCTTATGTCAGGACATATTGGTTGATGGTGATGGCCTTATGTCAGGACATACTGGCTGATGGTGATGGCCTTATGATGTCAGGACATATTGGCTGATGGTGATGGCCTTATGATGTCAGGACATATTGGCTGATGGTGATGGCCTTATGATGTCAGGACATATTGGCTGATGGTGATGGCCTTATGATGTCAGGACATATTGGCTGATGGTGATGGCCTTATGATGTCAGGACATATTGGCTGATGGTGATGGCCTTATGTCAGGACATATTGGCTGATGGTGATAGCCTTATGATGTCAGGACATATTGGCTGATGGTGATGGCCTTATGTCAGGACATATTGGCTGATGGTGATGGCCTTATGTCAGGACATATTGGCTGATGGTGATGGCCTTATGTCAGGACATATTGGCTGACTCCCCTCATGTCAGAATATTGGCTGGTGGTGATTTCCTCGTCAAGGTATTAGTTCATGATGGCTTCCTGTGTGTCAGGATATTGGCTGGAGGGGATTCCTTTATATCAGATATTTGGCTAATGGTGATTCCATTATGTCCGAATATTGGCTAATGGTAATTCCCTTATGTCAGAATATTGGCTAATGGTGATTCCATTATGTCCAAATATTGGCTAATGGTAATTCCCTTATGTCAGAATACTGGTTAATGGTGATTCCATTATGTCCAAATATTGGCTAATGGTAATTCCCTTATGTCAGAATACTGGTTAATGGTGATTCCCTTAACTCAGAGTCATAAGGTGATAGTAGTTCCCTTATGTCTGGATGTCGCCTTCAACGATTCCACTTGGCGACACAGAGGAGTGAGGTAAAGGATAGACTCTAACTCCGTTGCCCGGTCTGGAACCTCTGTGCACGACGATCCAATCCCCATGCACGACGGTCCAATCCTCCCGTACGACGGTCCAATCCTCCCGTACGACGATCCAATCCTCCCGTACGACGGTCCAATCCTCCCGTACGACGGTCCAATCCTCCCGTGCGACGGTCCAGTCCTCATGCACGACGATCCAATCCTCCCGTACGACGGTCCAATCCTCCCGTGCGACGGTCCAGTTCTCCCGTACGACAGTCCAATCCTCCCGTACGACGATCCAATCCTCCCGTACGACGGTCCAATCCTCCCGTACGACGGTCCAATCCTCCCGTACGACGGTCCAGTCCTCATGCACGACGATCCAATCCTCCCGTACGACGGTCCAATCCTCCCGTGCGACGGTCCAGTTCTCCCGTACGACAGTCCAATCCTCCCGTACGACGATCCAATCCTCCCGTACGACGGTCCAATCCTCCCGTACGACGGTCCAATCCTCCCGTACGACGGTCCAGTCCTCATGCACGACGATCCAATCCTCCCGTACGACGGTCCAATCCTCCCGTACGACGGTCCAATCCTCCCGTACGACAGTCCAATCCTCCCGTACGACGATCCAATCCTCCCGTACGACGATCCAATCCTCCCGTACGACGGTCCAATCCTCCCGTACGACGATTCAATCCCCCCGTACGACGGTCCAATCCTCCCGTGCGACGGTCCAATCCTCCCGTACGACGGTCCAATCCTCCCGTACGACGGTCCAATCCTCCCCTACGACGGTCCAGTCCTCATGCACGACGGTACGACGCTCGAACACAAGTGGCACGACCCTTGAGCACGACCGTGCGACCCACGACTCAGCTCGATGGTTATAACCTTTCAACACAACGGTACAGTTCCTACAAACACGAAGATACGAGCCTTGGGTACGATAGCCTAGCCTTCATAATAAGGACCAGGTCAAAGGTCAGGTCATCATACTCGGGGGATAAACACACGCACGATCAAGACGTTCAGAAAATAACGCTATAGCAAGACCAGCAGAGATCATCACCCACGTGAACAGACTAATGAGCGGATGATGAAGTGATTAGCCTTGTTTCGCCATAATGAGTGATCACGCCTTTAGTTGACTCTGCAGAGGATTTTACGTGTAAGAAAAGAGATATTTTTGGCGAAAATGTAGTAAATGTTTAATGATTGGATGGCCAAAGAGTGAGAGTAAGGGAGACTGTCTAATGAAAGTTGAATCTGTCATTCATCCATCCAAAGTAAGAAAACAAACGTACATTCATACAAACATATATCATGTGCATAACTGAAAAATGAGGTGCAGATATCTGGGAGTGGATCTGGCAGCGGATGGAACCATGGAAGCAGAAGTGGACCATAGGGTGGGGGAGGGGGCGAAAATTCTGGGAGCCTTGAAGAATGTGAGGAAGTCGAGAACATTATCTCGGAAAGCAAAAATGGGTATGTTTGAAGGAATAGTGGTTCCAACAATGTTGTATGGTTGCGAGGCGTGGGCTATGGATAGAGTTGTGCGCAGGAGGATGGATGTGCTGGAAATGAGATGTCTGAGGACAATTTGTTGTGTGAGGTGGTTTGATCGAGTAAGTAACGTAAGGGTGAGAGAGATGTGTGGAAATAAAAAGAGCGTGGTTGAGAGAGCAGAAGAGGGTGTTTTGAAATGGTTTGGGCACATGGAGAGAATGAGTGAGGAAAGGTTGACCAAGAGGATATATGTGTCGGAGGTGGAGGGAACGAGGAGAAGAGGGAGACCAAATTGGAGGTGGAAAGATGGAGTGAAAAAGATTTTGTGTGATCGGGGCCTGAACTTGCAGGAGGGTGAAAGGAGGGCAAGGAATAGAGTGAATTGGAGCAATGTGGTATACCGGGGTTGACGTGCTGTCAGTGGATTGAATCAAGACATGTGAAGCGTCTGGGGTAAACCATGGAAAGCTGTGTAGGTATGTATATTTGCGTGTGTGGACGTATGTATATACATGTGTATGGGGGGGGGGGGGGGCCATTTCTTTCGTCTGTTTCCTTGCGCTACCTCGCAAACGCGGGAGACAGCGACAAAGTATAAAAAAAAAAAAAAAAAATATATATATATATATATATATATATATATATATATATATATATATATATATATATATATATATATATATATATGTGAACGCGAATGAAGTGCATATGAACGCGCACTTTCATAGAACACATATTACCCTCCAACAGCCAGGACTCGAACCCAGTACCTTTGCATGGTAGACGGGAACATTAATCACTCGCATATGATCATAGCCGAGCGGTTATCGTTCCCGACTTCCACGAAAAGATCCTGGGTTCGAGTCCTGGCTGTTGAAGGGTATTATATGAAATATATATATATATATATATATATATGTATATATAATGTTTATGATATATTCATTTATATTTGTTCTAGTCTTCTATAATAGTTGGATTGGGAACCTACGAAAAACTACAGTTTTGCTTCCATGAGTTTTTTGTTCGTATTCTCTTGCTTTATGTTTCCTGCGTCTTTCTTTTGTTCCTGTGTCCTTCTTCGGTTGTGCTCTTATTTTCAACTCGATTGCTCTCTATATTAATTTCATTTCATTTTCCCTCCCTTTAGCTAGCAACTTTTATGTTTTTTTTTGTTTGTTTCCTTCTTCTAACTGCTAGGTTTACTTTTTGCTTTGTGTTCGTAATTCCGTCTCTTTGGCTTTTCATTTGTTATTCTTCCTTCAAAGCGTTCCACAAAAGCTTCTCTTCGCTGTTCATTGTGTCCCTCTCTTTCCTTTGTTCACACATCCCTCTTCCTCTTGGTTCTTGTTATCCCCTACTCTTATTTGTCTACAGTTCCTTCATTCGTCTGTTTGTGCAGCGCCAAATTTTCTTTTCTTTCCATTCACGTTACCTTTCATCTTTGCTCACGTGTATGTAATTAGAGACTGGATATCGAGTCCTGGAGCCACTTGATGCCAAAGGACGAGACGGACTTGCTCGCCAGGTCCTCCTCGAACGACACTTCTGCTGTCACTTGATGCCAGAGGGTGAGATTTGTTTTCCATGCTCTCTTCCAGCAACACCAGTTGTCACTTGATGCCAGAGGATGAGGTTTGCTTCCCAGGTCCTCTTCTATCTTCACTAATTGACACTTGATGCCAGAGGATGAGACAGACTTGCTCTCTAGGCCCTCCTCCAACACCCATCAGCGATTACTTGATTCCAGGAGATGAAATTTGCTTCCTAGGTCCTCCTCCATCACTGCTATCTGTCACTTGATCCTAGAGGATGAGATTAGTTTCCCAGGTCTTCCCCATCACCACAAGCTGTCACTTGATGCCCGAGGATAAGACAGACTTGCTACGCAGGCCCTCGTCCAACACCACTTTTTGCCAAGGGTCAAGTCAAAGATCCCGTCATCAAACCCAAGGATTGCTCCATCGTGCAAAAGGATGTAATACAATATACCTGTATAAAGACAGCTTGTTTAACATCGGCATCTGATTTGTGCTTTCTACTCTAATTATAGTTATCATCAGTCTCGCATACGATGAAGACCTGAAAAGGTGCATTCGAACTGCTTCGAAATGCAGGTTTGATTTCACTGTCTCTCACAACTTGCATAATCTTCATTGGTACTTGAACCAAATAGACGTATACTAGCCTTGAACGCTATATCCGGCTTAAACAGGTACCACCTTGAAAGCTACGTACAACTTAAGTAGATACCAGTACCAGCTTTGAAAGGTATGCAAAGTTTAATCAGGTACCAGTTTTGAATGCTATACACGGCTAAAATAGGTACTAGTTTTGAACGCCATGTACGGCTTAAACAAGTATCAGTTTTAAACGCCATGCCTTTACTGTTAAAAGGCCTTCCTGTCTTTTTCCCTGTAGACACGCCGAGGAGGGAGTCAGACACACGATGACTAACCCCTTCATACACAGTTGCCAATAGTTTTTCCGTTTCCTTAGCAGGAGAGATTTTGCTGGTCGCTAGTATCATTATACATTGAGAGAATGATATAGTATATACTATAAAAAGAAGCTCTTGTCTCTCTGCTTTCTGCAAACACGCCGAGGAAGTTGCACGGCACACAACGAGTAACTCCCATACACATTCGCCAAAACTTCGTCCATTTCCATAGCAGGATAGAAATTATTGGATACTAGGGTGATTATGTGGGAGGTATGAAGAGATGAAATTGCTTGAGTGAGTAGTAGTTATACCACTGAACAATAACATTCCACCCTTGTGTGACGACGAACGCATCGAGATTTTGTTGTTATAGGAGCGTCTCCTCACTGTAACTCTGAGTCCAAGTGTCAATGGCTAATTGCATCAGCAGAACCCAAGAACTCCGGAGGGCCAGAATTTTCTAGTACGTATCAAGCAAGTACCAGCCTTGAGTGCCAAATACAGCTCAAACTAGTGCCAACCTAGACCACTACATTCAAGTATACGCCAGCACTGAACGCTATGTATTACCTCAAGAAATACCAGCCTTGAAAGGTACAATAACCTAAACATACACACGGTCTTGATGAACCAAGATGTAGTTGTATCCTAAGGTCATACTAAACACGGGAAGGAGGAGAGGAACCCTGTATACGAGCGCGTCTCTTGAGGAAAATATATTGTGGTGGAGGTGCCCGAGTGTGTGAGCTGTTAAGCTGATTAAGACATGTCTTTGAACCAAGAAAATTTTGTCAGCGAGGGAAGAGAGTAAACAAGTCGTTAGGTAACTCGCTGCACTCATGTTAAGGAATTTTTCTCTCTAATTTTCACCATTTTTATTTTTTATACTTTGTCAAAAGATGAACGTGTGTGCACTTCATGTCCACGAGTCGTATTGTACGTGTGACTCAAAATATTCCAGTCTATGAAAACTCACTCTATAGATTGGAAGTATTTTTGTTCTTTCAAGTATTCATAGAAATTGTTAACAAACGTCAAAAAAAATGAATGTAGTGATGTATTACCAGTAGTACTTGAGGACATCTGTAGTCATGCTACATCTACAAACTGTTATAAAGTTGTTTTAGGATTTTGTTAATCATAACGTTGGTAAAATTGGGTTATTTCTAAAAATTTTATTACAGGACGACCCTGATAGTGCGGCATACGGAGTTGCTCTGGTGAAATACAAACAGATTGTATTTCAAAAACGGTGCAAAGTAAGGGTTACTTTTACTGCCTCTAACAGTATGATAAAACACACCAGTTAATGAGATGTTTACATACTCTTAGTTGATTCTTTTGGTTTTCAAAAAACTTCTGTTCCGGTGGATCTCATACTTTTTAAAGTCATTACCTCTTTTCACCATAGCTTCCTTCCTGACCACTAAGACCACATTCTTAGATATTTTGGATCTGTTTTTCACTTCTAATCCATCTCGCTGTAAGGACTCAATCTCGTCCTAGTTGATTCCTGTGATCGCACTTTTAAAAATGTATCTATTTCAACGGCGCCTCCCCACTTAGCAGCCCCTTCCAAGCACTTTAACAAGTCTGACTGGAATAAATTACGAATTTTCTTTTCCTGACTCCACTTGGGTAAATTCCTGTTCTTTATGTGATGATGCATCTGTCTCCACCAACCGCATGAGATACTGTTGCGAGAATGGAAGCATTTATCCCTTTTCCTCCAAGAAGACCTCTTTTTTTTTATCCATGGTTCAACTGTTCCAGTCCTGAGGCCGTTCAGGCAAGGGTTCATGTATATCTGGATTGGAAATACTTTCCGCCAACTCTTATTCAGCATTTATCATTGTCCTTCATCACTGCATGTACGTTATCCATGAGGCAAAGCGTTCTTTTGTTCATAGGAAGCGCGATAACCTCTACTCGTCATCCACTGATAGGTCCTTCTGGTCTTTAGCTAGGAACATCGCAAACAACTTCTCTCCTATACCTTTCCATCACTCTTCTATATATATATATATATATATATATATATATATATATATATATATATATATATATATATATATGTATGTATATATATATATATATATATATATATATATATATATATATATATATATATATATATATATATATATATATCAACCTAATTACATAAGTGATTTTGTTAAGATTCTTTGAGTACGTCCATGAAACTGAAAAAAATGCTACAAATACCAAAGGCAGAAAAATGAGGAGATGAAAGATGTGAGAGTTGATTAGAGATTTTCTTTCACACAAGTTGCAAAACTTTTTTTTTCATCCACTTTTTCATCAGCGTGATGGATGGATGGATGGATGGTTGGATGGATGGATGGATGGTTGAGTGAGGCTGCATATCATCCACCAGCTTCTTGAGTCTTGGTGTTGTCACATCGTAGGTCGTGCTCAGTCCTGCTCTAGTCCGGTATTTTGCTTTGATGTGGAGATGGTGAGAGAGAGAGAGAGAGAGAGAGAGAGAGAGAGAGAGAGAGAGAGAGAGAGAGAGAGAGAGAGAGAGAGAGAGAGAGAGACCAGCTTCACAGGAATAGGTTGATGCGAATGGTACGAGATGGTGGAACACCAGGTCACATAAGAGGTGGCGGAATACCAGGTCATATAAGTTTAGGTTGCCAGCTGTCGTCGATGACCAAAACACTGTGAGAGATTCAACTTCAGACTTCATCATGGCTCGAGTCTTGCTGAAGATTCAGTAGCTTTGTCTGATCATCATCGTCATCATCGTCATCAGATGTAGACATCACTGGACGACTTCAGTTGGCAAAAAAGACTCTCCTTCCCCTTCCACACACACACACACACACACACACACACACACACACACACACACACACACACACACACAGGGGGCCTCGAAAAAAAACATATGGAAATTCGCTTCTCTAAAGCAACACAATGACCACACGAAAAAAACACAAATCCCCCCGTGGTAAACATATCCTCAGTCGTAGGTGAGTGGACAATCCCTTGTATGACTAGATTTAAGACACTCCTCCTGGTCCACACATCATCACTTAGATCCATACATCACCCCGGTCCATTCATCACCTCATCCTTGGTCCACTCATCGCCCTGGTCCTTACCTCACCCTTGGTCCATACCTCACCCTGGTCTTCACCTCACCCTGCTTCTTACCTCCTCCTGGTCCTCATGTCTGCGCCCTCTCCCTGACTAACACCATTACCCACTCAGAGACACTCATAACCTGGGGTTCAGCCCCAGGACGCCCTCACTGTGGACTTTGCCCGTGCCACTTAATGACGTTATCCTCTCAGCCTGGCGTTGGGTTAGATAAAAAATTATGTTACAAAAATGTATACAGCCGCTGTAGTATGTCTATGTAATGCTGTAGTTGTAATGTAGAGAAATTATTGAATATTCTGCAGTCACTAATAACCTTGTGATGGTAGATCAAGACTGCTAGCATCATGAAAGCAATATCTTACAACTCGGGTATTCTAATCTAGGGTGAAGCTGGGGTACGCTTGTGACGGACTGCTTGGCAGTGTCTGTAAGTTGTGCGCCACCACAGGCCCTGGCTGGCTGGCTGGCTGCTGGAGGGTAGCTGTGAGCAGTGAGGTAGACACTGTGAGGTGTGTCTGTTAGCTCACCTGTAGAGTAAATATAGAGGGGTATATCATGGGTGTTGTAAGAGGGATTTATAGCCTAGATTGATGATGTATTGACAATAATGATAGTAATAATTATGATGATAATTATAGATGTGTGTGTTTGTGTGTGTGTGTGTGTGTGTGTGTGTGTGTGTGTGTGTGTGTGTGTTCGAGGGCTTGGCATCATCACTTGGCACAATGAGTCCACCTGCTCCAGCGTGGAGTGGGTTACCTTGGTCTTGCTCCAGAACGTTTGTCAGTTGCTTCATGGTCGATGACAACCTCACTCACTCTCTTAACCTTGTATCCATTTTCATAGTCTCATGTACACACACACACACACACACACACACACACGGATCTTTAGATGTAAGGATAGGACAGCCAGAAGACATAACAGTAAGTTAAAGAGATATCTTAAGAGAAAAAAAGTGAAAAATAGTGCTTTCACAGCATGAGTGGTGGATAAATGACATAGAATGCCTGAGGACATGGTTAATGCTGACAGCATATGTAAACGTGAATGTTATGACAGGAGAGAATGTTCTAGTGTAAGACTCTCCCATCCGGTATAAACTGTGACATTATCGATACTTACACTAACCTTCAGGTATTACCATGCAAATGGCGTTTCGAAAATAAGTAAGAAAATAAAAAGTGAAAAAGTTCGTTTTTTGTTTCAGCAATAACTACTGTATATTTTGCCGGTGAAATACTTATTGCGCGAGATCAAGTCATTAATCATATTTTGAACTGAGCTTTGAACAGGTCTTGAAAAGCGTAGTTCCAATTTAGCTGTTGAAATGAGCGGTAATTAGCTCCTCACTTTGACTTGCTAATGAGTGGGAGACGTGTGAGAGTACAAACTCCAGGAAAACTGGGTGTGGCAGACGTGGCAAACACAAGTTACCAACACATTGGCCAGCGCAGATTTTTTTTTCTATCGACAACTTGATCAAGAGTCGCACCGTCGTGCTCAGGGTTAGCATCATCATGTTCAAGTGAGTGTCCGAATGTCCATTCGGACAGTCACTTGTCCTAGCTACGTCTCTTCGTTGTATATCAACTGACTGTTATATTTCTCTCTTGTGCCTCCCGTGATGATGTGATTATTACATGAAAGTGCACTTGGGAACTTACCGTGTTTCATTTCCCCGTGGACTCATAGGAATATACTTGATCACGCACTAAATTGTGATTCTTTCTAATTATATATATATATATATATATATATATATATATATATATATATATATATATATATATATATATATACACATACAAGTGTGCTATCGAAGATATGTAAAAATCGTCATATATTTATAGGGATTGACGTGTAGTCACTGGATTGAATCAAGGCATCTGAAGCGTCGGTGAGCCTGGATGTGGATAGGGAGCTGTGGTTTCGATGCATTACATATGACAGCTAGAGAATGGATGAGAGCGGATGGGGCCTTTCTTCGCACAGTCCTGGCGCCACCTTGCTCACGCGGGAAACGGCGATAAAATATGGAAAAAAAAGAATTGATATCTATAAATCAATTTCGGTGTTTGTGTTTTCGTTTGGGTTCGACCGGACTCTCAGTGGAGGAAACAGATAGTTTTCAGTTTATCAAAACAACACAGAAGGAACCTCCAGCCTAGTGTGGTGTTACTGGAAGCTGCCAGTGGACCACGCCGATGCATCAGTCAGGTGATAGGTACAATAGGAGTGCCAGGTGAGGAGAGATGCGGACGAGGTAGAAGGCAGGAAGGTTGGTAGGTAAGTGGATGGCAGAGACAGACAACAGTGAGGTCCCTTTGGCCTACGTATGTCTAGGTTGTCTGTTTTTTTCAACCTCAATGTAAGACTTGTGAACTGATAATGTTAAGGATCGATAATGTCGTGGAATTTAACTCTATGAAAACGAGAGTAGGTTAGCTGGTTGGTGTTTGGGGCTTTAAAGGCTTATCAACTACCAGGGTCAATTGTTATGGCCGTCAAGGTTGTGATATTACACCCACCAGCTTAAAAGATCTCCAACACCTTCTTCAGATGGTAGAGATAATTCAGAGACCACAAACACCACACACACACACACACACACACACACACACACACACACACACACACATATATATATATATATATATATATATATATATATATATATATATATATATATATATATAAATATAAATATATATGTGTGTGTGTGTGTGTGTCATTATTGATATGTACACAAAAGAGAATGAATAAATTATTCTAAGAACCCTGCTATTAGCTGTGCAGGGGCTGCTGTTTGCAGCATGTGAGTAATGAGAGCTTTGTTGATCAGCGTGTCCCCCAGTGACTAAAGAGTATGGTCACAGTGGCGCCCTATTGATTTGAAGGGCAGGTGTGCAGGTTTAAAGGGTGTATGTCATTGTGTGTAACGTGTTGTGAAGTGAAAATAGATTCATGTGTATACACTCATGTCCTTTAATTCTCTTAGAGAATACTTGCCTATATGTCTATCTGTCTATCTATCTTTGTACCTGTCTGTCTTTTTACTTATTAATCTATTCGTCTATCAGTCTGCCTGTCTTTCTATATGCCTATGAACGTATTAATCAGTCAATACATCTACTTACCTATCTTTATATCTATTTATCTAGCTATCCATCTATTCATCTGTCTATTCAATCTAGTCTGTGTGTGTGTGTATATATATATATATATATATATATATATATATATATATATATATATATATATATATATATATCCACCTATCTGTCTATCAATCTATGAATCAACCATTCACCATTATTTCATTCTCAGTTCCATGCGACGGATCACGTACATACACACTCGTCCGAAAATCCCCCACACCCATCCCCCCTTCATCCTGTACTCGCTGTGTTATGAATGTGAAATCCTCAGCATTTCATTGTCTGATGAAATGAAATATCTAGACACACTTGTTGGGGAAAACATTGCGTGTATTTCTAAGATTAAGGCGGATTGTGTTATCTTTTCCTACTTGGAGTATCACTGCCTCTGATAGCCTCTCCTCTGCCTCTGTGTTCGTTCATCCTGCGAAAGGGAATCGTTGTTTTATAGACGTTTATCGTGTCATTGGCTTTGTTTCACACTGACTCTTCCCTTCACTCCTGAGCTTCTTTCTACATTTGATATAGTAGTACACGGGTGTGCCGTTGCTATCCAGAGGCGCTGCTAACCTTAGAATAATAGTATATGGATGTTCTAGTATTAGCCAGAGGTGCTACTAGCATTAAGATAACAGTATATCGATCTGTTGATACTAGCCAGAGGTACTAGTAACCTGTAGAATAACAGTATACGGGTGTGTTAGTGCTAGTCAGAGTTGCAAGTAAGCTGAAAATAGCAGTATTTTGGGTGTGCCAGAACTAGCTAGATTTCCTTGTAGATAGAACTAGCCAGAGGTGCTTTTAAAGTTAGAATAGTAAACACATGGGTGTGTGTCAGAAGCAGCCAGAGAGAACCTTTTAAGCACCAGTGTGTGAACGACAGTGGCATCTAAATGTCAGACGCTGTAGTGCGAGCCCTTTATCATTCTCGTAGTAAACAGACTTGTAGAATCCACTGCTGGGGGGGACACAAGAGGTAACAAATGGATATTAATAGCAGACAATGATTGTTGTCCACTAAGTCTTCACAAGTTACTAAGGGTAATTAGTGTGATGTTGCAGCGACGTCAAATGTTTGTATTTGCATGTTTTTTTTCGGCTTGATTACTCTGGTTGTATCCCTGTATCATGGGGACGGAACCTTACTACTACATTGCGTCATCGGGACGGAGTTGGTGCTACACTGCGTCACGGGGGACGGAATTAGTGCTGCATTGCGTCACAGGGACGGAGTTAGTGCTGCATTGCGTCACAGGGACGGAGTTAGTGCTGCATTGCGTCACGGGGGCGGAATTAGTGCTCCATTGCGTCACGGGGACAGAATTAGTGCTGCACTGCGTCACGGGGACGGTATTAGTGCTGCATTGCGTCACAGTGAGTGAACCAATGTTATACTACATCATGAGGACGGAATTAGCATCATAATGCGTCTAAGACACAGGAGTGACGCTGCACCATATCATGAGAACTGAACTACGTCATGGGAATGAAGCCAGGTATTCAGTCATGCGCGTCATGGGAATACCATTGAGTTTGTGGTCGAGGATCATCATGACTATGGAACTCCCAGGGATGACCAGGCATGTTCCATATGGGATCTCATAAAATGTCAGTCTCCCACCAAATGAGTGTCCTGTCTGGAACCATCATTGAGAATTCCCTCTGGACTCTTCCATGAGAATTTGCTCGGAGCCCAACGAGAATTTGCTTAGGGGCCTCCATGAGAATTCACTCTGGGGCCCCCATGAGAATTTACTCTGGCTATCTCTATGAAAATTCACTCTAGGACCCCCCTCATAAGATATTGTTTGCTGTGGTTCCCCATGAATGAATGATGTGACACTCGCGGTCATGGAAGCAAAATGATCCGGCTTTAAAAATCCACCTCCTACGACTTTATGCTTTTAACCCTCAACCTGGAAAGTTGAGTTTGGTGTCACATTTGATCGAGAGACTGGAAACTTGGCCTTCCAGAACACTTCGATCCACATAACAAAACACCATGAATGATCACCTTACTCTGTTGTCTCAGTGTTCATATATATATATATATATATATATATATATATATATATATATATATATATATATATATATATATATATATATATATATATATATATATATATATATATATATATCATCCCTGGGGATAGGGGAGAAAGAATACTTCCCACGTATTCCCTGCGTGTCGTAGAAGGCGACTAAAAGGGGAGGGAGCGGGTGGCTGGAAATCCTCCCCTCTCGTTTTTTTTTAATTTTCCAAAAGAAGGAACAGAGAAGGGGGCCAGGTGAGGATTTTCCCTCTAAGGCCCAGTCCTCTGTTCTTAACGCTACCTCGCAAATGCGGGAAATGGCGAATCGTATGAAAAAAAAAAAAAATATATATATATATATATATATATATATATATATATATATATATATATATATATATATATATATATATATATATATATGGTCGTAAATTATGGTGTCAGTTTCCTTTGTTATTCGACGGTTTCTCGTTCAAGCTTGTGAAAACCAGACTGCGTTTCTTGAGCGGATGTATAGCCAGTACCCTAGTGGGTCCTGGAGCTATATATGCTATTGGTCTTGCTAGGAGGTGTAACTGAGCTAGCACTTCAGAGAGTCCTGGAACTCATCTACTGCCTTTTTTCCCCAAAGGATCCTGGAACTTGTCTATTGCTCTTTCCAGGACGAGTTTTTGATTAGCACTCTAAACGGCTCTAGAACTCTTCTACTGCTCTTTCCAAGACGAGTTTGTATCTAACTCTCCAAAGAATTCTGGAACTCGTCCATTGCCTTTTCCAGGATGAGTGTGTGGTCAGCACGCGACAGGATCCTGGAGCTCGTTCATTGCTCTTTCCAGGACGAGTGTGTGGCCATTACTCCAGAGGATCATGAAATTCGTCTATTTCTCATTTTCTTTCAGTCTCTTTGTCTATATCTATATCGTGGAAGGAGGTTATTCTGTTGAAAATAAACTGTGCTGGTTTGGCTTTCCTCGTTCATCTGGCCACCAGCATTTCCAGGGCAAAGGTTGCCGAGCTCTCTGAGTGGTGGCGGACCATTAACTTGCTTCTCCTTCACGTTGTGCTCCAGCTTACATGTAAAGGCTCAACTGAAATTGGTATGATACTTTGAAGTGGAATATTTCGTACGGAACAATAACAAACACTGGTAGAAAAAAAGAGGGTATGAAATATAGTCTCCAACACTCTCTTAACACAGAAATGTATTCAATACTCCTTTTTTTTTTTAATCATCGCGATCAGAACTTCTAACGCCACGTACCATTTGAGCGGCTTTTGTGTGTCATCAGTGATCACACGCACCATTGGCTGGGTGATAATTCTCTACTCTGTGCTGCTCTTTCATCAGGCAGACGCCCCTTCCATGGAGGCGTCCAGTGGGGCTGACGCCTGCCTGACATCCCATCGAGGCTATCGCCAACGATGTGTCCAGGGCGCCGACTATCTGTGACACCTTTGTTGGGCGCGGGTTATATATGACTCGGTGAGATTTATCGCTGGTTGTCGTGGGCTGGGTGGCACAGGAATTGTTTTCCAATATCCACCGTAATCTCTGCAATAATTCAAAAGTACGTTGCACAAGAGATTACTGAGAGGGTAGAGTCATCCCTCCCCCACTCAGGACGATGCCTCCTATCACACGCAACTCTTGATATCTTTGATGTGCGAAATGGTTCGGTAAAACTTGGGTGAAGCAGAGATGGTTTGAAAGTTTATGGACGCTGTTTTTTCTTGAATATGGACGCGAGAGTTGGATGGGTTACTGCTCACTGTTATCTTGTGAACTAACGTTTTCTTTTATAGATTTTACAGTAGATGTAGGATTGTTTGGTGGCTCCTGTGAGCCTACAGGTGGGTATGCCCATGATAAGTTCCCAAGTGCATTTTCGTGTAATAATCACATCATCATGGAAGATACAAGAAATAGATATAAGTCAGCTGATATACAACGGAAACGTAGCTAGGACGCCATTTGGTAAACTGTACGTGATAATCTTGTTTTTATTACGATATACTTTCGATTTTCTCCATTCACACATTTTCTAAATCTCAGAAACCAGCTTCTACAGTTTCTCATTCTCACGAACAGGTAACACTTTATATATGTTACCGGACTCCTCCTGCTTTAGGTTACAAAGCGCGTGAAAAGTCATTTTTGTCGAGGAACTTCTTTCCCTGAAGGAGTCCATAATTACCCTGCCGGTGATAGCAGCGCACATTCTAAGCTGCAGAGCCTTTCAAAAGATCTCCTAGGATGATGATATATATATATATATATATATATATATATATATATATATATATATATATATATATATATATATACTTGGTTTTATATACCGATTAGCCCTTGCAAATGGGTTGGCTGTCCTACTGTACAGACCATCACAGGTATCAACTTTTATAAGTTCTACTGGACGCAGAAATTAATTACGAAAATGTTTACAAACAACAGATTACATATGAATGTAGTACATTAACATGTCAAGATTTATTGCACATAATTGCAATATAATATTCCATTTATTCGACTGATGAAAATTATATTTTCACCAATAATTATGTTTCTATTGAACCATTTGCATAAAACCTTTATTGATAAACATTCACTAACCTTATCACTGCTAATTGTACGAGAAATCACTGTTAACTGTTTTCTGTCGTTTTGAATGAGGTTCACAACAGACTGGGAACTGCGGGTCACAGTGTCGGCAGGTGGAGATGAGGTAGGAATGTGATGTGCAGTTGATGGTCAGTGTGGAGGTACAGACATCACTAACGCCCCCACTGGACGTGGACACAGGACGTAGGAGTCTCTGCTCTCATTCTGGGAAGATGACCTTCAACAGATGTTGATATTGCTGGGTCTTGTTTGTAGGACCCTCACCCAACTCTGCATTTATTGATATCATGAAAAGAAAGATTAGAAATATGGCCATTACGTCACATTACATTGCGCTCTGCTTCACAGGAGGTGCTGCACCTCTACCCTCTTCAGTTAGAATGCTGCCTAGAGCGACGCACTTCGTACGTTTGATTGATCACGGCTAACATCGTTACGTCTGTTACGATGAAGTATATTTGAGTTTTGCGTCGTAGTTTACGTACAGTTACGGACAGAATTCCTAGGACACGCCTGAAGCCTGATACCTAGGTACGAGGCAGGTCGAATCTGTACCGAAATCTATGTCGAAACCTGGGAGCCAGTACAACATCGACCTGGCGTACCCAAGTATATGTCCGCCTGTGTTTAACTAGCGACCTCTTTCTCGACTTGCTTGCCGTCTCCCAACCTGTCCATCAGCTTCTTCCTCACCTGTTATCTGCCAGTGTGCCTGCAAGCTTGTGTGTCTGTACACCTGTCTGTCAGTCTGTGTGTCTGTCAGTGTACAGAAACAAACGTGTAAGTGGCGGAGACTGGGAGGGTTTTGGTCCGTGCCAGCCAATTGAGTCTTGTAGAATGTTGACATCCACTCGTTCCCTTACTGCCCGAGAATTTGAGGCTACCTCAGGTAAGCAAGAGAATGATTTAGTAAGCAAGTGAGGATGACTAGAAGGTAACTGAATAGATCAGATTAAGAACGTCAGGATAAAAGACGGTAGACGCAAGTCTCTCTCCTCTTCCTCCTCCTCTTCCCTCCACTCCCAAGAAAGTGCAATAGATACATGAACTATTTGTAGTTAAATGATTCCTCATATCAAACACTTTATCATAAATATCTAAAAACAAACTTTTTCATGTCTTTACTAGTTACGTTTTATCCTGGAGGCGGTGGTGGGCCCTTTAATCTGCATAATATATGTATAGCAGTCTTGGATGGTAGGAGGAGGAAGATGAGGTTAGGCTAAGGTGTTGATTAAACACAGTTGGCAGAGATTGATGGTTTTGGGCTGGGGTGAGGTAAGGCAAGGAGATGATTACTTCAGTGGGCGGAAGCTGATGGTACTGGATTCAGGTAAGATAAGGTGACGATTTTTTTCAGTGGGCAGAAGTTAATGGTAGTGGGCAAAAGTAAGGTGACATAAGATAAGGTGGTGATTATTTCAGTGGGCTTGAAGTTGATGGTAAGGGGATGATTCATATCGTACTGGGAAGGGATCGATGGTAGTGGGTTAAAGTGAGGTAAAGAACCACTTCCTACCTCACACACTACTAAACACACCGGGAGTCATTATAGCAGACACCCTACTACTCATCCTGCCACATACCACCATTAAACACCCTCTCTCACATCTCGCTAAACACCCGACCAAGCACCTCACCACTGATCATTATCATTACACACACACATGCACACTTTACAATTAAGGTTTACTCTTACAATGTATCAATACGAGGATAAGGTCAAGAAACTGGATCACACTGCTTGGGATCAAAAAAAAGGTTCAGAAACAGTAGCAGAAGACTATGTAGTGAAGCATGACTGCCAAATATATTTGAGACTACTTCCAGCATGGGCAGACATGACGGATCAGTGGAGAAGTCTGCCCAGTGCTCGACGAAAAATGGTGAATATAAAAACAGAAAACGGGATCTAGAGACAGTTCTAAGGATAAGTCAAGCCACAAAGCGGTGGTGTTTTGATTTGAAACAGAACTATGTGGTCTCAGAGTCAGATATGTGAATCAAATAATGAACAAAGCCATAGAGAAGGCAGTGTGCCCATCCATGAAGCATCTGTGGCATTAGATGGGGAACTGAAGACAGCGCGTCATTCAGGATACACGTTCGACGATGCCAATACCGCTTTCAGACATTCGGATAAGAGGAAAGATCAGGAGGAGGACATAGTGTGACTGCCGGAGATAACCATCAGGTGGGCCGGAACCCGACCAAGGGAAACTACACAGAGGAAAGGGAACGTATGGTAAGTCGATGATGATCATTGAACCGTGGTATGGGGATGTGTGACCTACGGGTACGTAAGTAGGCTAGTGAAGTTGTCAAAGACAAGTAGATCAAAAGACTGTTGAGTGAGACACGTTACAACTCTGATTACAAAGGCCGTTTTCACCCTTAAAGGCATTCGATGCTTCGTCCTGAGTAGCTGAGCGGCAGCAGGCATGGATGAGCCAGCTTAACAAATACAAGCGAGTAATCCAGACGAGTATTAAGAAACGAGAGGCATCGAGTGAAGGGCAGGGGTGAAGAGCAGCACTCCCACTTCTGCCACAGAGAAGCCGAGAGTAATAAGAAGTGCCAACGTACAACTGGCGACAGTCTCGTAATAAATGGTAAGGAGTTAAGAGTTCAAAACCTGGATCAGGGAAGGCAAGCCTCTATTCAGCCTAGAGAGGTACACGAAAGTAAGGTGGGACAAATGAGATAAAGGAGGGAGGAAGAAATAAGCCTTCTCAATCAGGGACAACATAAGATTTCAGGAAATATTGATAGATATTGCGAACTACATAACGGAGGAAGAAGCGAATCCTGTACGGGAAAAAAAGTCTTCAGCGTTGTTCATCAGCTTAAAAGTCTTTTAAGAAACTGTGGTGATCAGGAACAATTGCAAAATCGATTGAAAAAAAAAAATTGACAACATTATCAGGCTGGTGAAGACAGCGGCGAGAGACTTCCTCGCTGTAGATGATGAAATCTCGATATTGGGAATATCAGTTTATCTGGAGAGAAACGAAGAAGATCTAGCCTCTCATAGAGAGGGGTCACAGTGACAGAAGATCTCGGACTGTACGCAGCATCATTTCCCTGAATCATGACGTCACGGAGTACACGAAGATCAGGGAATGGGAGAGGAGGTCCAAAACATCATCTCTCTTAGGCCCTGACTTTGTGCAGAGTAACATGGTAATTGGACGTACGAAATATGATACATCAGTTTTGAAAAGCAAATGATTTTAGTATGGTTACAGTTTAGCCACTCGGTTTACCTGGATGGAAGAGGGGCATCAGAGAGGAAGATAAGATTCAAAGAGAAGTGTCTTTGTTTTCAGGTAGAAATGGATAAGTTCTATGAGGGCTGAGATTAGGGAAGTTTTATAAACTGTGTTTGGAAGGTTTGATGATATCTACAACGAAGGGGTTAGAACTTGAGTGCAACTATGTGCTGATGGAGGGAGAGAGAGAGAGAGAGAGAGAGAGAGAGAGAGAGAGAGAGAGAGAGAGAGAGAGAGAGAGAGAGAGAGTGTACTTACAACGAAATTTTGCCAAAACGTAGAGATAGCACGTAGTTCTCAACACAGAAAAATGTGGTTAGAAGAACGAGTCGTGTGAGTTACGTGTCGTAGTGTGTTATGTGTTAGATAGACTACGTTTGTGGACTGAATGCCAGCAGCCCACATGCAGAAGAAACACAAAGAAAAGACAGCTACCTGGGGCAAAGGAGTAAATCTTGACAACCACTGAAAACCTGGTTTGCAGCGCAGCCACCACTAATCCTCCCTATACCCAGACGAGTAGTACTGGTATAATACCTCCCTGCTAGGTGGCTGCCTACCACCTACGACCAAAGCACCTGTCTGTACTACGATACGAGTAGAGAGCTGTACACACATGGGGCTCCACATCTTGAAATGACCATCAAGTAAGCCATTTCTAAACACGGCTTACCGGGAAATTACAGTTTCATCAGTCTATATCGTCCAATCGACCACCTCCCTTACTCTACAGTGGCACATTCTTCACTTGTACGCCTCGAGCGGAGTCGAAAATTCGCTCTGGTGTCAGCTCGAAGTTCATGTAGCCTCATCTCACCCACTGTCCTCCGGTGCGGGATGGAGAGCAAGTTGTCCTCGTGTAAAAATGAGTAAAAGAAGAATAACGATGTTTACTGTGCTCGGTGGAGGCTGAGTCGCTGGATAGTAAGGAGCTTATTCACTCTGGAGAGCCTGAGACGAATACTGATGAAACATTATCCACAAAGACGAGTTTACCCCCACCACTCAGGGTCGAGTGTGGGTGTGCCATCGCCAATCTGGGCAAATGGGAAGGGATTGGGACTGAGGAGAGATTATTTTAGGGAGGTTAAGGGGTTGGGGTAGGTTTGACTTAAGGGGTTAGGTTGGGAATGATTAAGGACTGGGGTTGGGGAGGAGTTGATTAGGGACTGGGTTTGAGACGGGGTTGATTGAGGATTAAACTTTGGGATAAAGAGAAGGAGGGTGAGAAGTGGGGATGGGATTGATAGGGGAATGGGGATCGGGATGGGATGAAAAGAGAGAGATAGGGGGTTTGGGGAGGTACTGAAAGGAAGTGAGGGCGTATGAAAGGAAATGGGGGAAGGGAGTCTGATGGGTGTTGGGATGGAGGGATGGCCGATCGGACGTGTCAACCAGCCCACAGAAGGATAGACGACAATGGCGGTCCCTCCTCCACCCATCCGTATCATCAGACGGACGCTGAAGAGTTTCACGCAAGAATGAAGACAAGTGAAGCGGTGCAACACTGACGCATGAGGCGGCAAAGGTACCTGGCATAGGCTATATATATATATTCGCTATTTCCTGCATTAACGAGGTAGCGTTCCAGAAAAGATGACTGAGTCTTATAGGGAAAAGCTCCTCACTTGGCCCCCATCTCTGTACCTTCTTTTAGAAAAGTAAAGATGAGGAGGAGGGCTTCCAGCCCCCCCCCCCCCCCCCCCCCCCCCCCCCATGAGACCAGGAGGAGGGTCGAGCTCTTGGGTCGAATGTCTATAATCGTGCGACTGGGGTTTGCAGTGAGTTTACTCACCGTCTCCCCAGGGGCTTACAGTGACTTCAGTAACTGTCTTCACAGCAGTTTATAGTGACTTCAGCGTGTGTCTTTCCAGGGATTTACAGTGAACTTAGTGATTCTCTCCCCAAGAGGTTTTTAGCGATTTTAGTAAGTTTCTCCAGAGGTTTTACTGTGACTTCATTCACTGTCTCCTCAGGAGTTTTACAGTGACTTCATTATCTCCTTAAGGGTTTACAATAACTTCATCGACTGTCTCAACAAGGTTTACAGTGTCTTCAGTGACTGCCTCCCCAGAGGTTTGCAGTGATTTCAGTCATCGTCTCCCCAGGGGCTTTACAGTTTCTTCTGTGGCTGTCTCCCTTGAGGTTAACAGTGACTTCAATCATTGCTTCCACAGGGAATCACAGTGACATCTATAACTGTGTTCCAAGGGTTTTAACAGTGTCTTCATTGACTCTATCTGCAGAGGTTTACAGTGATTTCAAACACTGCTTCCCCAAAGGTTTACAGTGCCTCAGTGACTGTCTTCCGGGGGTTTTGCTGCGAATTCGCTGCCTCAACGAACGAACAAGCTTGGTCTGTTCTGTTCTGAAATGTTATTGAACGAGTTATAATCTTGTTCAGGACGGGGAGTCATCATGTATTCGGACCTGCAGTCAGACAGTGAACGTCGAATTCCACGACGTAGTGAGACGCAGTTCAGTGGGAAGGCGAGGCCAGTCTTCCTCTATAGCGTACAACGTTGACGAGATTGTCATACGATTACTGGGTGTTCTCTTGGGTGGAGGAACATAGCTAAAATCGGTTTATTTCATGACCTTTCAAGGGCTTTTAAACCTTCATAAATTTGCCTGCTCACTCATTGACACTTTTTATATCTGAATCGGTACTACTGAGGGATATATATATATATATATATATATATATATATATATATATATATATATATATATATATCATACAAACCTCCGATAGCCAGGATCGAACCTGGGGCCCCTGCATGGCAGGCGAGAGCATTACTGCTAGGCTATGATCACGCCTGCCACGCAAGGGTAACTGCTTCAATCCTGGCTGTTAGAGATTTGTATGAGTTCTATGAAGTGTGCGTTCATATGCACTACATATATGATTTCAATTGCTTTCGTATTTGTTTCCTATAATCCGTTGGTTCGTCACTCAGAGACTTGATCAGCCATCTGGAGTCTTAAGCCTGTATAGACCCTGCAGACTTTAAGAGCTACATCTGCAGTGTTGCCGAATCGCAGTTTTGTCAGCATCTCGCTGTTGAGACGATGCTCAGAGTGAACGGCCACTGGCGTTAGTGAATGGGTCGTCTTCGACAGCTGTCCTGCCTTCGCTACTTCACTCATCGTATCCAAGACTTCATTCATCTGTCTCAGTTTAACGTCAAACTGTAATCATTATCGAGAAGGTAGTGTCGCTGAAGTGCGTAGATCGTCAGAATCTCTATTCTGTGACCAAGCTCACGGAACACAGCTGCTGTTACCACAATCCTCCAGAGCAGACAGTTGGGCAGGTTCCTGTTCAGCTGCTGTGTATGCTGGGGATCTTGTTACGCTATATGCCTTTATGGGATGACTCTGGCAGGCAAGAGGCTATAGACGTTAGCAAATAGAGTACATATGTTAGCAGAAGACCTTCAGCATATTCCTGCATGATCGCAACGTATATTCAGGTCGTAAGGAGAATGTCAGAGATACTATACTCTCGTATCTCCCACACTCTCGCCTCTCGTGCAATATCCTCATCGGGAACTGCCTCCGTTTAGCCTCTTATTAAAGTGTTCTGCAGAGCTTACGGCTTATAGTATGTAGGTACGTCTCTCGGGCAGTGTGGTGCGCATGTGCTGCTGCCGATGGTGTGGTGAGACGCATGTGTTTCTGTGGTGTGTTTGTCCGGGAGCCGATGTAATCCTGCGGAGCAAACACAGTCGAGCGCCCCCAAGCCTCTCCCAGACTACCCTGTGCTGGGAACGTAATCCCAAAGCAATGTACCGCCATCAGTTTTTGTTTTTTCTTTGTTTTCGTAGAATTGGCCTTTTTGTGTCATCCTTTTGTTGCATACTTAGCCTGGAGTGGTATGCATATGTTGCATATTTATCTTCTAGTATACTTCTGTTGCATGCTTTACCTTAAGTGGTATACATATGTTGCATATCTATCTTTTAGTAGTATACTTCTGTTGCATACTTACTCTTCAGTGATGTATTCTTTGCATCCCTAACCTTTAGTGGTATATTTCTGTTGCATGTTTATCCCTTAGTGGTATACTTCTATTGCATGCTTACCTTTTAGAGGTATACTTCTTGTGCACACTTGCCCTTTAGTGGCTTGGTTTTGTTGCATACCCACCCTTTACTGGTATACTCCTCTTGCATACTTACATGAAAAAATTTACTACTTTTGTAAAAATGAATTTTTCCTTTCGGTTATGAAAATGCCTTTCCGGCCGTTGCGTGACATGAATGTGTTTCCAGAAAACAGGAAGTTACGTGTTCACATATAACCTAGTAGGCTTGGGGTAGAGGTTTTAAGTCTGTCTGTGTATATCAAGACCAGAACACTCCAACAGATGATATATGGTGAAACTAAACAGAATACATATGATTTTTTGTTTTCCTTTTGCACTAAAAGACAGCGACACTAATTTTGAGACGGAGATAAAGAGCACTCACACAATACCAGAATTTACCATTTCAGTTGAAGAAGTACTAACGCAGATAAGTCGAAGACTAATAAAAGTCCAGGTACTGATCGTTTCCATCCATGAGCAAACGAAAACGTCAGATCAATAATTGCCAGACTGTTAACCAATAGTTTCAATAGATTTCTCCAAAGGGATTAGTCCCATCGAAACTGGCATACGTCACGATCGTACTCAGAATGGGAAGCCGCGAATTGGCTGGCAAATGCCTTCTTATTAGCCTCACATCAGTCGTATATAAACTGCTGGAATAGATTATTAGCCACACATCAGTCAAATGTAAACTGCTGGAGTAGATTATTAGCCTTACATCAGTCAAATGTAAACTGCTGGAGTAGATTATTAGCCTCACATCAGTCATATGTAAACTGCTGGAATAGATTATTAACCTCACATCAGTCAAATGTAAACTGCTGGAATAGATTATTAGCCTCACATCAGTCAAATGTAAACTGCTGGAGTAGATTATTAGAGATAGAAATCGTAGCCTACCTGGAAGAACACAGTCTAATCAGTAATACACAACACGGTTTTAAATGGCGCAGATGAGAACCTCTTGGAATTGTATCATAGATTATCCAATAACCACAACAAGACAAAAGCAATAGATATTATATATCTGGACTTCCAGAAAGCATTCGACAAAGTCCCCCACGTTAAATTGATACACAAAGTCCGGGCCTTGGGTGCGTAGGAAATTGGATAGAATCCTGGTTACGTGATAGGAGGCAGAGTCGTAATGAATGGGGGGAATCATCACCGTGGTCACCCGTTACTAGTGGAGTTCCCCAGGGATCCGTACTTGGGCCTATACTTTTCATCATTTATATTCACGCTATTGACGTACGTAGGACTGAATAAGCGTTCAGACTTGCAGATGGCACAAAGATCGGCAGTGTCATACCATCTGAATAAGATAGGCTAAGATTACAAGAGAATCTTAGATAAAATCGCTTAATGAAATGGCAAATGTCATTTAACGTCGATAAATGTCAGTTGTTACAAGTGGGAAACTTTAAAAAAAAACAATAATCGATTATGAACTGATGAGCCACAAGATAAAGGACACCCGTAGTGTCAGAGATCTAACGGTTATTGTCTCTGGCTACTTCAGATTCTCCCAGCATTATAATGAAGCTGACAAGAAAGCAAATAGGATGTTAGGATTTATTGCCAGAAACTTTTCATACCAAAGTAAGGATGTGATATTGTCACTATACTTAAGTCTAGTTACGCCACACCACGAATATGCAGAGCAGTTTTGGGCGACCCATTTAAGCCAAGATATTCTTAGACTGGAATCAGCGCAGCGGAGAGCAATTTAATTGATTCTATCCTTGCGTAACAAACCATATGTGGACAAAATGATTTAAGTTCCCTGATATTTCATGAGAACGACCCGTGATTAATTGAATGGAAGTGAGTTTGGGAAGAATGTAAAAAAAAAAAAAAAACGTTTAATGCCCGTCTATCTTTATACTGTATTAGTAAGGTAGTTGTAGGTCATATTAGGAAACTTCGCCTGGCTTGTGTGAGCACACTGGATAATCAAGGTCTACTACAATTATCGATAGTGTTGTTGTTTCAGATGTGCCGGGTGTTGAAGCACTACACGGTGTTGTTTGGTTCTTGTTAGTGGGATGCGCTGAGGTGAGGGGCTTTCAACAGACTATTAATTAAAGAGGGTGTGCTGATAGAGGAAGCCTGTGCCTCTACCCTGCACATAACATTTTACGTACGTATGTTGGACGTAATGGCCATCAAAATCTGAATGGTTCACGGCACAAAATCCTTGCCCTTACACGTCCGGCTGAAACTAGAAAAAATCTATTGCGATGCTTGGGTATACATATAAAGATAATCCGAATGTTCTGGTACGTATATTCAGCGACACTTGATCTCACTCAGTGTTTGTATACATATCCCGTGTGTCATATGACACACAGCTGGTAGACCAATTCCTTTGTATACATACCCTGTGTTATATGACACACGGCTGACAGTACAATCCCTCGGTTACATACCCGTGTCATCTGACACAAGGTTGATAGTACAACACCTTCGTATACATATCTTGTGTTATGGGACACATTAGTGGCAATACAATTCCTTTCCATACATAGCACGTGTCATTTGATACGTAGCTAGTGGTACACTTCCTTGGAAACATACCCTGTGTCATTTACATGGTTAGCAATACAATCACCAATACATTTTGACATCCAGGTGATGGTACAATCCCTTGGAAAGCTATCCCGTATATACGTATCTTCATAACCGTATGTAACGCTAATCATAGTGATCTTAACTATGGACAGATTGGTTAGATAACAAAGTTGTATTGCATTGAGATGGGCGTCCCTTGTTAGTCCAACACATCCAGAATGAGAGAGAGAGAGAGAGAGAGAGAGAGAGAGAGAGAGAGAGAGAGAGAGAGAGAGAGAGAGAGCACACCAAGTGCTGTAGTTATCCCTGTCTTACAGTGATACAACATGGGCCAGCAACAATACTAACCTGGGCAAACAGTGAAGGTCCCAAGTGCTGCAAAACCGGCGTCATTAACACTATGTTACACTAATCACACAAGACTGCGGTCTAACTGGTATAAGCTTTCACAGAGAAACACAGCGTCTTAAACAGATGCTCATCAACAACGGCTATAAGAGCTCTGACATACAACTCCAGTACCTCATACAAGACAAGCTCACAGCGGCAGAAACACAGCAACGCACATGATATAATGCTGCAACCAGATGTTTGCAGCCTACAAGACAGATGAATATGTACAGTGTCACTGTAAAAATCAACCTAACAACATAGGACAGAAAAGTCAAGCTTGTTATCATTTAATATGGATGCAAAAACAGTCTTGTCATGAGCGATCATAAAAACGAAACATTAAGGAATCCAATGTAGCTCCTTGACTATATGACTTACGTGGGAAACGCAACCTGTGTACTGTCTTAGAACGCTTCCCCTACACCAGCATACATGTCATCTAGATGTGTAACACTGCCCTCACAATTGTTATCCCTACAAGGTTACTACGCCGTGAACATGACACAAGACGGCCTTAACATCGCCGAAACACTTGATATCAAGGAACAACACCAACAGAACAGAACAGACTGGCCAAGACAGGAGACTGCAACTATACACCCCTGGCATCGCGTGACAGCCAATGAGCGCGCAGCTATGCATGCACTACCGCCTACCACCTCACCCAGCATCAGCCACACCTGCTCCACTGACCGACCTCCACACACACGCTCCTGATGATGATATGATGATTTCAGATCACAACTTTGTGACAACCCTTGTAGGTATAGTACATAGCCAACCTCACCATGTTAAAAAAAAAAAACATACAAGACAACTTGAAATAATCGGAAAGTATTGTTAGTTGTTGGTCACGCTGGAATGTAGTCGGTTTTGCTGCGTTGCTGCACGTTGGCCTGGCAAGCAGGAGTCACACTGATCACCCTCCCTGCGTCCTCTGCAGGTGTTGTATGAAGGCAATATTTCTGTCGCATTTTGAATGGTCAGAAATGTTTTCACTCTTAGGAATTGTTTTCTACATCTCACCGTTTTTGTATTTTGTTTATCTGTGTTTAAGATTTATGGTACCTCTGTATAGAGTATTAATGGTCGGAATGTATTGATGTCAGGTGGACATGCCCTTCAAAACACACACACACACACACACACACACACACACACACACACACACGCGCGCGCAAACAACAGATGAGGCACAGTGAATGTACAATTCCCTCTCCATACTATACGAAGAAGAATCTGTACACATACTCGGTTTAAGAAATGGCTTGAAAATAGCAGGAAATGAGACTCCATCGCAATGGAATCGTCCTGTAGATATATAGAAAGACGATCACAGATAGGATACATCACAGTCGTGATGTTAGAGGGATGATTGTCTCAGGCTGCGGGATAGAACTAAGCCATCCTCCTGCAGAAGAGATCCTCGGGACGGTAGGGCACAGAGGGGCTCGTTTAAAGAGCCTGGAAACTGTAAGATCTCGAAGGTGGAGTGGCAATATTGTTGAGCAGTACCTAGAGCGATGGGCTTCGTCGACCTTTGATCAACTGGGAGTGGATCTTTGATCTTTCTTGAAGTGGATCTTTTGATTAACTTAAAGTAGACCTCTGATCGGCTGGGATTGAACGTTTGGATCAGATGGGAGTAGACCAATTTCACCAACAGGGATTGGTCCTCCTGATCAACAGGGATTAAACATTTTTGTTAGCCGGGCGTAGACCTTTTGATCACCTGGGAACGGACCTTTGGGCCAACGGGGATTGGACTAGGAGATCGACAGGGATTAGACGTTTTCGTTAACTGGCAGTGGAACATTTGGTCAGTCTGGAATGGCACTTCTGATCAGCTATTTGCGGACGTCCATCGGCCGTGAGGCTCTGAAGGGCAACTTAATCGTAGGTTTCTGTGCCATTGATACCTGGATCAGGTGGATTCCCGCTGGCCGTCCGCAAAAAGGTTTCCCCTTCTGTATATACGAGAAGAAGAAATTAAAATGCTATTACTACCTGTCGGATTAGAAAGGGATTACTTTAAAATTTCCTGGGTGGATAGACTTGCAGTCCTCGCGTATCCTAGTGAAAGATATAAGATGATATATCATGAGATAAACACACATCAGCGTTGGTATGTAGGTTCAAGGGCAGCTGACGCAATGTTTTTCAGTCCCCTGGAATGCCAAGTCCATGACATGCATTTCACACTGATCATTTTGATGATGATCTAACACGAAACAATTGTTGCAACGCCGCTTTATATCACGCTATCTATTGTTCAAGTCATTCCTCATGACGAGTTGCCAAACGTGAATTGTTGTAGACCATTTTACTCCATTACAACCATCTTTTACAATTTGTATCTTATGACTTTCACTCTATTAATGTTTCGGAGTTGTACCCCTTTCTCTAATATCACTTCCAGTTTCCTGGGAAGCATGTTATGAGACAGCTAAGACCCTTCTGGTCATGGGAGAAAGAAAGAGACACAAGGAGTGGAGAGCAGTCCATGATGTAGGTCAGGAGTTGATGAGAGGAGGAGCTGATGAAACGAACCTCATACTGAGTGGGGTCAGATGTTTACCTGACCAAGCCTATCAGAACAACATGCCGTAAAGATGATGGGTTCTTCCGTGGCCCACCGGACCGAGAGAGAGAGAGAGAGAGAGAGAGAGAGAGAGAGAGAGAGAGAGAGAGAGAGAGAGAGAGAGAGAGAGCACGTTCAGAGAAAATGTGTCCCGTGGACCAGATTATCAATATTATCATCACTGTTATCATTATGACAAGTAATCAGTATCATCGGTACAGTTATTATATTATTATTGCATAATTCTGTAATGCAGCAATAATGATAATGATTATCATTAATTATCATCATTATTATCGCTATCATTATTACACTGGTCCTTAAAAGTGTTCCCCTCCCACCTTGATTCACGCTCACCACTTTCATTTTTGCCTGCAATCATTGCAAAGTTTTCAGTAAAGTCAAGCTCCTCGTCATGAAAATAGTGTACTAATTTGACTTCGTACTGTGTGTTAAGAGTGTGAGTTTGGAAGGAGAGAACCTAGAGGAAGCGGAATGCTTCAAATACCTGGGTATGGACGTGTCAGTTTATGGCACCAGTGAAGATGAAGTGAACCACATAGTGGACGAGGGAGGTAAGGTCGTGGTGTGCATCTGGGAGTATGTGGAAACAGAGGTGTCTGTCTGTGAGAACAAAAACTGATATATTTGATGATAGAGGAGTCCCGACGGTGTTGTACGAATGTAAGATGTGGGCTGTAGATGAAAACTAGGTACGAAAGAGGGTGGATGTATGGGAAATGAAATGGTTGCGGACAGTGTGTGGGATTAGGAGCGCTGATCGATTTGAAAAATGTTAGGGTAAGAGAGACGTAGGGTATCAAGAATGATATAGGTGAGAGAGCTGAAGAGGGTGTGCTGAAACTGCTTGGACATGTGGATGTGGATGGATGAAGAGATGCTGATTAAGAGAGAATATGTGTATGCAAGAGAGTGCTAGGAGTGCATGGGATTGAGTGAATTGGATACATGGTGATATACATGGGAATGGTGTGCCGCCAATGGGCTGAGCTAGGACATATGAAGCCGTCAGGAGGGACCACAAGATGGTCTGTGGGGCTTGGCTGTGGGTAAGGGGTCTTGTGTGGGTGCATTGTACGCGACAGCTAGAGGGTTATTGTGAACAAAAGATGTTTATCTTCTGATCGTGGCGCTACTGCACAACGCTGGAAACTGAGATGGTGTTTCTTGTGGGGCGGGGTGGCGGCAGAATGGATGATGGCAAGCAAGTATATATATATATATATATATATATATATATATATATATATATATATATATATATATATATATATATATATATATTACAAAGAGAGCACCTGGAATTGGCTATGGGCCGACTGGCACGCCCAAGAATCGAACACATGCAGGCCCGACCGCTGGCGGGTCCGTGGTGCCTTGTGGTCAGTAACGTGGACCACCACGCCACGGACTGTACCTGCATGCTTCTGTGTCGATTCTTAGCCCACGTTCGTCTGTGTCTGTGTGTCAGTGCTGGTGTGTCCGTCTCCCGCATAGCCGTGGCCTTACCTCCGTGTCTGTACGTTCCTCTCAGTATATTCCTGTCCGTATATCTGTTTCTTTACGTCTACGGCCTTCCTCTACTCCTAAAAGCCACAAGGATCTAGTCTGCTTGTTTGCCAACACTCCCTCCCCTTCTAGCCTGCGGGTGAGGGTATAAATCTTAGGGGATTTTTCCCAGCAGTCCATCACTGTCTTTGGCTTCAGCCCTCGCCGAGCCCTGACCCACAGTGGAGAGGAGGAAATCGAACACTGCCTTTATAGAAGACTCAACCTTGCATCTATAATGAAATGGACCGAAGGGGATTTGATACATTCTTAGAAACCTGAATTCTATAGGAACACGTTTTTCTTTTTTATTTTGTTTGAATAAATTTTCTGCTTTCCGTGACATGAATATCATAGATTGATATTGGCTTTCTATGTCTACCCAAGATATTGAGTAACATGATAAGGATGGCACTGTCCTACTGAAGGACTGTACCGTCGTGTTCAATGGTGGTACCGTCATACTCAAGGATAATAGTGTCCCGCTGAAGGATAGTAACATCTTGCTCATGGATCCTACCTTCGTGTTCAGGGATCTTACCATCGTGCTCAAGGATCATAACGTCATGTTGAAGGATTTCACCGTCTTGCTCGAGTATCGTGCCGTCGTGCTCAAGGACTGTACCTTCGTACACAAGGACAGTACCTTTATAGTCGAGAATCGAGCCAATCGTGATCAAGAGGTTAATACAATAGAACACAACAGGCCCCTACGGTACTCGATGGTCGTTTTTGCACAGTATCTGGGGAATCACGCCACACAAAAACCTTCTCACTCCTCTCCAGGAGGAGAGAGAGAGAGCCTCCTACAGGAGGAGAAAAGCACCTCCTCCAGGAGGAGGAGGAGGAGGAGGAGAACCTACTCCAAGAGGCATCAGAGACTGTTATCAGACGCTGAGAGGACGCTCATTCCCTGCGCTGGGATCCTCTCTCACCGACTCCCTCTTGCAGCTGAAGATAATTATTTTGAGTCGGTTTGATACCACCCCATCAGCCTTTTTTACTGACTTACCCAAACGTCGAGAACCAAAGCCTGGGGTCAGAGCTGATAACTTAGCGGCGGGGATTCACTTTGCTTTTTGCCCGACTTAAGTCACCTGGGTTATCATTATTCTCAGTACGAAGTTCGGGGCTTCCAAGGAGATGCTTAACTTTGGGATATTGAGAAGGATTTCCTTTTTCCCCCCAAGTCCGCTTATGAAACTCTAGTCCTAAACTCCGCTCCCACTTCCGCCTTAAACCTGTAATGCTGAATTCAACTTGCGTCATTATAATCCGGTATTGCTTGGACTACACCACGTTTTCTATGAGGGGAGTGCATATAGAGGGAGCTGTTTGAACTGATCCATATGTCAGTAAGGTTTATTGATCCAGTTTGTTATAGTTTGCAAACACACCTATTGACATTTGTGTTTCACAGAAATGTTGTGTGAAATTTATACGAAGTCAGCTCTTCACTGTTTATAAAAATCTGGTGAATTTCAATGTAAGAACACACACACACACACACACACACACACACACACACACACACACACATCGAAAACCTGACGAAAGGATGAACAGTGTGTTGGGGTTGAAAGATAATTGAGCTTTAGCTGCCTTAGATATAGTTTTTCTTTCGTATCTACTTCATTCATTTCCTCAGTAAGCTTTCCACTTGCAAATGCAGCTTTAGCTGTGAGTTGTGAAGACCGTCTGTGAACTTGTAACATTATTACATATATACCATCACTGTAAACCTGTATGTCGTAAACTTTATCATCTATACCATCACTGTAAACCTGTATGTCGTAAACTTTATCACCTATACCATCACTGTAAACCTGTATGTCGTAAACTTTATCATCTATACCTTCACTGTAAACCTGTATGTCGTAAACTTTATCATCTATACCATCACTGTAAACCTGTATGTCGTAAACTCTATCACCTATACCATCACTGTAAACCTCTGTCTAGCAGGGCTTCGTGGCGTTCACCATTATTCTAAATTTCTGTGTTGCAGACATCACTGCGTTTAAAATCACTGCAAATCACTTTGATGCAGACATTACTGCGTTCACGATCACTGTAAATCACTTTGAAGCAGACGTCATTGCGTTTACCATCGCTGTAAATCACTTTGAAGCAGACGTTGCTGCGTTTGCCATCACTGTAAATCAGACGTCACTGCTTTTACCATCACTGTAAATCAGACGTCACTGCTTTTACCATCACTGTAAATCTTTTCTCTCATTCGGTAAATGAGTGTTCATTGCTCATGCCATCTGATACAAACGTCAACTCGCTTCTTCTGGCATCATTATGAAACACGATCCTCGTACTTCTCGTCGCAAATGTGAACGTAAATTATCAATAGGGAATTAACGTGTGACAGACGAGCGAAGAGGTTTTGTTGCTGTTGGTGAAAGAGAATAACACAGTGTTTTGTGATGAAACGGAACGGCAAAAGGTAGCTTATTTTGAAACGGAATAGCAAAAGCATTTTATGTTTGAACAGAATGCCAAAGAGCTTTGTGGTGAAACAGAATAGTTAAGATTTTTATGGTGAAACAGAATGGGAAAGAGTTTTGTTCAAATTGAACAGCAAAACGTTTCATGAACAGACAGAATAACGAAGGATTTTATTCTGAAAGAGAGAAGGAAAGCGTTCTCTTGTGAAACAGAATAGCGAAGAGTATAGTGTTGAAAGAGGGTAAGTGTCATTTGATGAAACAGATAAGCAAAGAGTTCTATCTTGAAACAGAATTAAAAGAAGTAGTGTTGAACAGAATATCAGAGTTTTCTAGTGAAAAAGAATACCAAAGAAATTTAATGTGAAAAAGAACTGCAATGACTTTTATTGA